>NW_028318374.1:5335000-5505000 GCF_062004578.1 Staurois parvus | reverse complement strand
ATCAGGAGAACTGCCCCCTTATTGGATCTAGCACTGATCAGGAGTACTGTCCCCTTATTGGATATAGCACTGATCAGGGGAACTGTCCCCTTATTGGATATAGCACTGATCAGGAGAACTGTGCCCTTATTGGATATAGCACTGATCAGGAGAACTGTGCCCTTATTGGATATAGCACTGATCAGGAGTACTGTCCCCTTATTGGATATAGCACTGATCAGGAGAACTGTCTCCTTATTGGATATAGCACTGATCAGGAGAACTGTCTCCTTATTGGATATAGCACTGATCAGGGGAACTGTCCCCTTATTGGATATAGCACTGATCAGGAGAACTGTCTCCTTATTGGATATAGCACTGATCAGGAGAACTGTCTCCTTATTGGATATAGCACTGATCAAGGGAACTGTCTCCTTATTGGATATAGCACTGATCAGGAGAACTGTCCCCTTATTGGATATAGCACTGATCAGGAGAACTGTCCCCTTATTGGATATAGCACTGATCAGGAGAACTGTCCCCTTATTGGATATAGCACTGATCAGGAGAACTGTCTCCTTATTGGATATAGCACTGATCAGGAGAACTGTCTCCTTATTGGATACAGCACGAATCAGGAGAAATGTCTCCTTATTGGATATAGCACGGATCAGGAGAAATGTCTCCTTATTGGATATAGCACGGATCAGGAGAAATGTCTCCTGACTGGCCACATTGCAGGTCCTGTGGATGAAATCCAGAATTGCCAGCAACTACATACAGGAGTGGAGAGCCATGGCTGGATCCTGGAAGAGGTATAAGTGACACTCGTACGCCTCGATATTTCTGACAGGTTCACTTTGACAATTGGGTATTCTATCACCTCGTAGATCCTTCAATGTAGGCAAATCAAGCAAGTTTTTAAAGACACATTCTTTTCCTTTCTTTTGCTGTCTTTGGACAGTTTCATTTGTGTTTTCTGCCATTGGCTAACCTTGGACAACACAACAAACAAAACTACAGGCCATGTTCCTACTTTTGGGGAGCCTGTATGCAGCAAGCACTACACATACGCTGTCAAGTCAGTCTCTGAGATCACAGTGGAAAAAGAGGTTGACAGAAGTGGCTACAGCAACAGTGAAAGCAGCTGAACATTGCATCAGAAATAGGTTGAGTTTTGCATTTCATAGAGACTTTGTTGGCGTCTCTCAGGCTGTATCGGTGTAATGAAGGCTAGCAGAATCACTGGCATAATGGTGGGGACAAGGGGTGACGCCTTGACCAGGCTCAGGAGGACAGGTTGAACCTGGGCTATCCTCCACGTGACCCCATAGTAGGGGATCTGGAGATGCCACAAGTGGAGCAAAAGTTCTCCTAATAGACATGGGACAGGACAAAGTGGCAGGGATCATGTCCCCATAATAATACTCAGCAATCTAATGCCATCACTTGCCCTGTCTGCTGGAAGCTATGCTCCTAATTCCCAATGACTTGCCAGGAAATGAGGTTGTCACTTTGAACCGAAATCTTGCTGCATAAAGTGCTTTCCGTGTACAGTATGAGATTTCCTATGAATTGTGTTCAGTATTATTCCGGTTTTGACACTCTGAAAGATTCATTGTCATTTTTTGAATTATTTCAAGGTAATGTCCAATCCGGATTGGAGAACGTTATATTATGCACCTTGGACCACTTGGCAAAGACACGTTTTTCCGTGATGAACCGGTGACCACCATATGGAGCATTCTCATGTAGGATGTACTCATCACATTCGTATCTTCCTGGTTCATAATAGTGATAGGGAACCTTCCGGAAGCCATTTGTTCTGAAAAGGAAACAAGAAGAAGGTTAGTTCAAAGTGGTTCTAAAGGCTCAAGGTTTTTTACCCCCCCAATCCTTCTTTGAGCCCCTACTGATCCAGCAACGTTCTCTAAAGCCTCTGCTGTCTGGGGGCTCTTTCTCCTCATTGGCTGAAACAGCAGCAGCAGCCCAAAGGCCCCCGCTGCTGTCAATCACAGCCAGTGAGCCAATGAGGTGAGAGCGGGAGGGTGTGTCTTATGGACACATAAAGCAGTGGCTCTGGGGCGAGCATGCAGCAGTGCCCCCAGGGCAAGCAGCTTTCACTGGGGGACTGCTTAAGGGGGAGGAGCCAGGTGCATCGACGGGGACCCAAAAAGAAAAAGGATTGGGGCTGCTTTGTGCAAAACCATTGCAAAAAGCAGGCAAGTATAACATGTTTGTTATTTTTTAAAAATTTAAAGCTAAAGTGCATACCAGTGCGATTTGAGGATTGAAATCGCATCTAATGAATGTGAATGTCAGTGTCTTAACATGTGCGATTTGCTGCAGCAGATTTCTAAAGTAGTTCTTGCATTACTTTTTCTGCAGTTTTGTTGCGATTTCAAATACATAGAATATAATGGAAATCACACAGTAAATTGCAAGAAATCGTCAAATTAATAAAGTCTTCATAAATCGCACCTGAAATCGTACTGATATTACACACAAATTGCGCGATTTTAATCGCAGTGATGTGACCGGTAACTCAGTGGCACTTTAATTACATTTCTTTAAAGGGACACTAACTTCAATTTTTTTTTTATTGTTTAAAGCAGAATTAAACTCTCTCGGTCAACATTGACTATTTTTAATCCTTATGCTACTAGCATTACTAAACAGATAGGAAAGTATATCATATTTATTTGTTGTATTCAAATCATATGTTGTTGTTTTTTTTTATATTTACTTCTTGATTTGTGGACTAGGCCAAAATCACGTCATACATCCCAAGAGTCTTCATGGGCATTTCTTTTACCTGGAGGAGGGGAGAAGGGGCTTCCTCAGGCCTCAGCTAAGCACGCCTACCCAGCCTGTATGCCTGAGCTAAGAGTAGATGGATTCCTGCACATAAATGCTACATGAAATTATCTGCCCTTACTCAAGATGACTGCAGCTAAAAATGTGTTTTTTTAACCACTTGCCCTCCATAGGATTCCCCCCCCCCCCCACCCCCCTCCTTCCTGACCAGGCCATTTTTTGCATTACAGTGTTGTGTTCCTTTAACTGACAATTACGCGGTCATGCAACTCTGCACCCAAATTAAATTTACATCCTTTTTTTCCCCCACAAATAGAGCTTTCTTTCGATTTGTATCTGATCGCCTGTGCGTTTTTTATTTTTTGCACTATAAAAAAAAGTCCGACAATTTTGAGAAAAAAACTATATTTTTGACGTTTTGATATTAAACATGTCCAGTAAAAAAATTAAACAAATCAAATTTTATCATAAATTTAGGCCAAAATGTATTCTGCGACATGCTAAAAAAAAATCCCAATACGTGCAAATTAATTGGTTTACGTGATAGTTATAGCGTTTACAAATGGCGGTATATATACTGGGATTTTTTAATTTTTTTTAACATTTTTACTAGTAATGGTGGCAATCAGCGACTTGTAGCAGGACATTCTGACACTGGGGGGAACTGACTTGGTGTCACCGACATCCCCAGTGCAGGGGCGGACTGACAACTCATGGGGCCCGCGGGCAATAGGGGATCATGGGGCCCCTGTGTCCTTGCCCACACTCAAACCATACCAAAAAAAGCCTGTAAAAAAGTACCAGGGGCATCTCATGGGGCCCCCTACTGACCCCAGGCCCTTGGGCAGTGCCCGAGTGCTCAAATGGTCAGTCCACCCCTGCCCCAGTGACACCAATACAGTGATCAGTGCTACCAAAAAAGCACTGACACTGTACTAATGGCACTGGGAATGAAGTTGTTAACATCTGGGGCAATCCAAGGGTTAACAGTGTGCTGTATGCCGTTTTACATGCCTCACTGTAAGCACACTGCTTTGCATGGCTGTGTTTTTACTGTTTTGTTTACTAACAGATCCCCCCCTCTCCACCATCGGAGATGCTCGGCAATCACCAGGCGCTGGCGAGTAATCACCGGCTGGGACCCAGTGATAGACAGCTGTGGCTGCAAATGGCAGCGCGGGTAGGGCGCGTGCACGCCTTGTTCACGCCCCCTACCTGGAAATGCGAAATCACGTATATATACGTGATTTTGCACACCCATGCCGTCCTCTAACAGTACTTATACTATAGAGTGGGCGGGAAGTGGTTAAGCTCCTAGAAGCCAAATAGTGTTCTCCTATGTGTCCATGCACACTACTTCAGGCTATGAGCATTTTTTTGAGTTTCAGGTTCTAGGAGCAGATAAAAATTGTTTTTGTAGAGGTTTTTTGGAGCGTTTTTCCAGCAAACATATACGCTGAGCGTTCCTAAACACTACTAAAACGCTCCCAACAGCTTTTTCTAGCTTTTTTTTTCTATATGTACTGTAAAAACACTAATAAAACATGAACGCTTCTAAACACTAATAAAACACTATTAAAAAAAACGTTCTTACCAGTGTTTTTGAACTTATAAGAACTGCTGGTTGCATGGAGCCTCAAAGTGATTATTGAAATAAAGCACGGAGCCATGAATGAATGGTGGAGTTTGCTTTGAATACTACAAATGAATGAATTAGTGTTTTCAGTTTGTCATGCTCAGATACAGTTGCGTTTTGCTTTAATTGTGTTTACAGCACGGAAAAGTATATATATACATAATGATTTGCATCATCTCTTTTTACAGGTAATGAGTATAATTACCAAGTTTAATTAGTATTATCTATTTTTACAGGAAATGTGCCGTGTTCCTCTCCCTGCTCCCTTTCATGTTTATGGACTGTACCAGGGGCGGACTGACAACTCATGGGGCCCCCCGGGCAATAGGGGATCATGGGGCCCCTGTGTCCTTACCCAAACTCAAAAAAGCCTATGAAAAGGGTACCAGGGGCATCTCATGGGGCCCCCTACTGACCCCGGGCCCTCGGGCAGTGCCCAAGTTTCCAAATGGTCAGTCCGCCCCTGGACTGTACATAGCAGGCCTCCCCCATAACAAGGAAAATCAGGATCTTCTCCAGCACTCCTTATCTTTTATTCACATGAAGCAGGGGTCTCTAAACTATGGCCCGAGGGCCGAATCTGGCCCACTGCAAGATTTAATCCGGCGGCCTGCTTTTACAGAGGTCTCACTTCAGGTCAGCAAGGGTCCACTTCTACCCCCACCACCACCAGTTTCCAGTGCAGGTTCCCCCTGCTAAGCTCTTTGTCCCCATTGTTGTTTGCTAGGACTGTCGGAGTCGCAGCAACCAGTGAAGTTCTTGCCCCAGATCTGCTCCAGCTCCAGTTCCTACCCTGCTCTATAACTATGCTCACAGCTCTCAGCTCCCACCCTGCTGCTACAAGTGTACTCTAAGGAAGGATGGGGACCCTGATGTAAGGAGGACTCTGGTAGGTACTCTGATGTAAGGGTGGACTCTGATGGGAACCCTATTGTAAGGGGGGACTTCAATGGGAACTCTGATGTAAGGGGCGATTCTAATGAAGACTCTGATGTAAGGGGGGATCCTTGTCAATCACCGGGCGCTGGCGAGTAATCACCGGCCAGGACCTGGTGATTGACAGCTGAGGACGCGAATGGTGGTACCCGTGAATGCAAAATCATATATATACGTGATTTTGCACACCCATGGCACTCTGTAGCTGCTATAGAGTGGTCGGGAAGCGGTTATAAAACACAAAAACAGCTGGAACTCCGCTTTACAATCTATAGTATAACTTATATATTTGCCATCACATCACGGATCTCAATATGGTCCAAAATAGGTTTTTATTCAATAAAAAATCACAACACAAAGGAAAGTGCAACATTTCGGATCCACGCAGGACCCCTTCATCAGGCATGTGATGGCAATCAATGACAATCAATAGTATCACATAAAGGATGGACTGGGGATCACCTATTTTATTATTGTGTGCGGTTGAGCAGGAGGATTAATGTTCACATTTATGTTCGGCTTTTCTCTCTGTTCTCCTTGCACATCCAGCTTCAGCCGATTCACCAGCTGTTGATTCTCACCTCCACCATCACCAAAAGTGATCTCTCCAGCATTGGAATCCTTGAACATGTACTTCCTCTCATCCGCTGCACTAGCGCTGAGCTCAGTAGGACATGAACAGGGTATATAGCGTACAGCGCATGCAGAGTGTTTGAGAGAGAGCGCGATTTTGCAATGGTGCAGACAAGCATCAATGGCTGGGGTGTCTGCTAAAGACTCATAGGAGTTGATTTACTAAACCTGGAGAGCGCAAAATCTGGTACAGCTCTCCATAGAGACCAATCAGCTTCCAAGTTGTTTTGCCAAAGCTTAATTGAACAGTCTGAAGTTAGAAGCTAATTGGCTCCCATGTACAGCTGCACCAGATTTTCCACTCTTCAGTTTTAGTAAATCTCTCCCATAGCAACACAAGACAGGATGGGGAGATTTTTTGGGCAAACCTCTAGAGGAGCAAAAATGTCCTAAAGCAATAGTAGGTACATACAGTGAAGGAAATAAGTATTTGATCCCCTACTGATTTTGAATGTTTGCCCACTCACAAAGAAATGATAAGTCTAAAAATCAAATGTTAGGTGTATTGTAACACTGAGAGACAGAATAGCAACAAAAAAATTCTAAATAAATGCATGTCTAACAAATGATGCACTGATCTGCATGTTCATGAGGGAAATAAGTATTTGATCCCCTTCACAAAACATGACTTAGTACTTGGTAGCAAATCCCTTGTTGGCAATCACAGAGGTCAGACGTTTCCTGTAGTCGGCCACCAGGTTCGCACACATCTCAGGAGGGATTTTGGCCCACTCCTCTTGGCAGATCCTCTCCAAGTCATTAAGGTTTGGTGGCTGATGTTTGGCAACTCGAACTTTCAACTCCCTCCACAGATTTTCATTCAGATTAAGGTCTGGAGACTGGCTAGGCAACTCCAGGACCTTAATGTGCTTCTTCTTGAGCCACTCCTTTGTTGTCTTGGCCCTATGTTTTGGGTCATTGTCATGCTGGAACACCCATCCACGACTGATCATTTCTTTGTGAGTGGGCAAACATTCAAAATCAGCAGGGGACCAAATACTTATTTCCTTCACTGTAATTCAATATTGAACATGGCAGCATAGTTTCTATGTATTTACTGGCGCCCCTATCACTTTAAAGGTGGGACAAAATACCTTAAGTAGAGAAAATGCTGCACCAGCGCTTACCATGTAATCAGAATCCTACGCATTTCATCATGTGATCTCCACTAAAATGTCAGCCAATATGAACTCTGATCCTACCATTTCAAAAGAGAATATTTGAGCTTTTTGGCGCGTGGAGTAACGTGGAGTTTTCTCCAGTAAAGGTAAGCGCTTCAGACCTTCTGCAAATCTTTCCCTACAGTTTCCCTTCTTTATAAAGTGCTGGCTATAATTGGCATAACATTTTTATAGCTCTCCTGGGAATCTTACGTGCAATATGTGTCGTTAATCATTCCATAAATGTGGATTCCTTCGCATGCATCCATGGCGAGGATCATAGTGAACCAGCCGGTACTGAGGTACGACCCAGACTGAACTCTGGAAGGCAAAGAAAGTACGTTAGGAACAGGATATGTGCAAAATATTTAACAGTTATAAAATATTCATCAACAGGCCATTCAATTTTGCAGGTTGTCACAACGCAGAATGTATAAGAAAGAATAAAAAGAGAGAGGATAATTAAACAAGAGCACTTATCGTACATCTAATCACTCCTTTTAGTTATTTATTTATTATGTATTATAAGCATTTATATAACGCCGACAATTTGCATAGCTCTTTACATTTTAATTCAAGAATTCATACATTTATAGTTCATGCAATAAAGAGCGATTATATGGCTAATGTGTTTTTATTTTAAATGTTTTCATTTGTTTGTATTGTTGTTTGGGATAATTGGCTAATAAAATTTGACTTTTTTTTATTACAGGTAGTAATTTAGCTTTACATATACACTATATAGCCAAAAGTATTAGGCCAGCCCTCCAAATCACTGCATTCAGGTGGTCCAATCACCTCCACATATGCCATAGGTGTATAAAATCAAGCACCTAGGCATTCAGACTGCTTCTACAAAATATTCACTCTCAAGAGTCATAGGTCATAGTCATAGCAGCCGAGTCTTGGGAGAGCTGAAACGTGTACATGAAGTGCCCCAAACTTTCAGTCACTAGAATTAAAGAGGTTGGCCAGTCCTGCTACCCTAAGGTTACAACTTGTAGCCAGAACTTAAATATATATATATATATATACATATACACTATATTGCCAAAAGTATTGGGACACATTGGATTCAGGTGTTCCAATCACCTCCATGGCCACAGGTGTATAAAATCAAGCACCTAGGCATGCAGACTGCTTCTACAAACATTTGTGAAAGAATGGGTCGCTCTCAGGAGCTCAGTGAATTCAAGCGTGGTACTGTGATAGGTTGTCACCTGTGCAATAAGTCCATCCGTGACATTTCCTGGCTACTAAATATTCCACAGTCAGCTGTTAGTGGTATTATAACAAAGTGGAAGCAACTGGGAACAACAGCAACTCAGCCACTAAGTGGTAGTCCAGGTAAAACGACAGAGCGGGGTCAGCGCATGCTGAAGTGCACAGTGTGCAGAAGTTGCCAACTGTCTGCAGAGTCAATAGCTAAAGACCTCCAAACTTCATGTTATTATTATTATACAGTATTTATATAGCGCCAATGGTTTGCTCAGCGCTGTACATTATATTGTGGCCTTCAGATTAGCACAACAACAGTGTGTAGAGAGCTTCATGGAATGGGTTTCCATGGCCAAGCAGCTGCATCCAAGCCTTACATCACCAAGTGCAATGCAAAGCGTCGGATGCAGTGGTGTAAAGCACGCCACCACTGGACTCTAGAGCAGTGGAGACGTGTTCTATGGAGAATCACACTTCTCTGTCTGACAATCTGATGGACGTGACTGGGTTTGGCTGTTGCCAGGAGAATGGTACTTGCTTGACCGCATTGTGCCAAGTGTAAAGTTTGGTGGAAGGGGGATTATGGTGTGGGGTTGTTTTTCAGGGGTTGGGCTTGGCCCCTTAGTTCCAGTGAAGAAAAACCCTTAACGCGTCAGCATACCAAGACATTTTGGACAATTTCATTTGTGGGAACAGTTTGGGGATGGCCCCTTCCTGTTCCAATATGACTGCGCACCAGTGCACAAAGCAAGGTCCATAAAGACATGGAGGAGCGAGTTTAGGGTGGAGGAACTTGACTGGCCTGCACAGAGTCCTGACCTCAACCCATTAGAACACCTTTGGGATGAATTAGAGTGCAGACTGCGAGCCAGGCCTTCTCGTCCGACATCAGTGCCTGACCTCACAGATGCGCTTCTGGAAGAATGGTCAAACCTTCCCATAGACACCCTCCTAAACCTTGTGGACAGCCTTCCCTGAAGAGTTGAAGCTGTTATAGCTGGAAAGGGCGGGGCCAACTCAATATTGAACCCTACGGACTAAGACTGGGATGCCATTCATGTGCGTGTAAAGGCAGGTGTGCCAATATATTTGGCAATATAGTGTATCTGTGTATATATATATATATATATATATATATACACACACATGCTCACAGTATATACTGTATGTAGTGCACACCTGAGACTAATAATGAGGAGGAACTACAGATACAATTTACATAATATACTGTAAGTGAGCACTAGAGTGGTAAATAGCAGGGAAAAGTTTGTCCGCCTGGACCCCCTGACCCCATGGGCCCATGGACAGATGCTCCTCTGCCAATCCCTGTAGTTCAAAGTTTCAGATAGAAGTTCCATTCTTCCAGGTTCGGAGTTTCTTTAGCAGACACCACAAATACATTTTGTGCCTTCTTGTAACTGCAGTGAAGGGATGTTTTTCATTCCGCAGTTTAAAAGTATTGCTTCAATCTTCAAGTTGACTGCCGGCTGACACCCAATCTAGCACCGGAGGCTGCAGATCAGCAGGTAAGTGTAGAAATTCTATTAGTTTGGCGACCCAGGGTTTACAACATTCATTTTAAATGGAATCAAATTCCTGCACATGAATAGGTAGGCAGAAAAAAAATGTCCCCCAAACTGTCCTAGTACCAATTACCGCAACAGTAGAGACAGAAAAAGTTTCAGCAAACTTGGGGGGGGGGGGAGGATTGGCGGCGATGCAGTTACAGATCCAGACTCTAGAAATTGTCAGCCATAAATTATAACTGGAATATTGGGATCCGTGTCAGCGGAGGAGACATGCGGCGCAGGCATCACGAGGGGCGTTCGGCGAAGCAATGTCTCCGAGACTGAACCCACACAGCTAGCAGGGAAATGAGGTTCTGCAAGGTTAATGACTTGTTTTAGAGACAGGATTGCTGAATACAGGAGGAGGAAGATAGCACAGCATAAACAACGGATGTTTTCACTTGGAAGAACTCAGACAATGAGATTAGCATAGCGATAAAAAAAAAATCCAGCAGTTGGTTTCTTTGTAAATTTTCTTTTTTTTTTTTTAATTTGTTATACATTGTTGTTAAAGAGATTGTTTCACAGTTCAAGAAAGTGTAGATGCTTTGTATATAAGCACATACAAATACTATTAGTATGTACAGTATGGTAGAGATTTAACCCCGAATATTTATTCATCATCAAATCATATAGGATCGGCAACAAGGTGAAGATAAATTAGAAGTTTTATTTGAATGTGGAGTATAAAACTTAATAATAACTCAGAATACAAGCAACACCGGGCAGCACAGTGGCTAAATGGTTGGCACTTCTGCCTGGCAGTATTAGGTTCATTGGTTCAAATCCCAACCACAGCACCACCTACCTGGAGTTTGCATGTTCGCCCTGTGCCCGCGTAGGTTTCCTCCCACACTCTAAAGACATGCTGATAGGTTAATTGGATCCTGTCTAAATTGGCTTTAGCATGTGTATGCATGAATATGAGTTAAGGACCTTAAACTGTACACCCCTTGAGGGTTAGGGACTGATCTGAATGTACAATATATATATTTAAAGCGCTAAAACACTAATGCATTTCAGTCAAACAAGACCTTACTCATAGCTGAACTAATCATTGAAGACCTTACTCATAGTTGAACTAGTCATAGAAGACCTTACTCATAGTTGACCTAGTCTAGAAGACCTTACTCATAGTTCAACTAGTCATAGAAGACCTTACTCACAGTTGAACTAGTCATAGAAGACCTTACTCATAGTTGAACTAGTCATAGAAGACCTTACTCATAGCTGAACTAATCATTGAAGACCTTACTCATAGTTGAACTAGTCATAGAAGACCTTACTCACAGTTGAACTAGTCATAGAAGACCTTACTCATAGCTGAACTAGTCATAGAAGACCTTACTCACAGTTGAACTAGTCATAGAAGACCTTACTCATAGTTGAACTAGTCATAGAAGACATTTTTCATAGTTGAACTAGTGATAGAAGACCTTACTCATAGTTGAACTAGTCATAGAAGACCTTACTCATAGTTGAACTAGTCATAGAAGACATTTTTCATAGTTGAACTAGTCATAGAAGACCTTACTCATAGTTGAACTAGTCATAGAAGACCTTACTCATAGTTGAACTAGTCATAGAAGACCTTACTCATAGCTGAACTAATCATTGAAGACTTTACTCATAGTTGAACTAGTCATAGAAGACCTTACTCATAGTTGACCTAGTCTAGAAGACCTTACTCATAGTTCAACTAGTCAAAGAAGACCTTACTCACAGATGAACTAGTCATAGAAGACCTTACTCACAGTTGAACTAGTCAAAGAAGACCTTACTCACAGTTGAACTAGTCATCGAAGACCTTACTCATAGTTGAACTAGTCATAGAAGACCTTACTCGTAGCTGAACTAGTCATAGAAGACCTTACTCACAGTTGAACTAGTCATAGAAGACATTTTTCATAGTTGAACTAGTCATAGAAGACCTTACTCATAGTTGAACTAGTCATAGAAGACATTATTCATAGTTGAAATAGTCATAGAAGACCTTACTCATAGTTGAACTAGTCAACTATGAGAAAGGTCTTGTTTGACTGAAACACGTTAGTGTTGCTTGTATTTTGGAACGATTTTATACTCCGCATTCGAATGAAACTTCTACTAATTCATCTTCACCTTGTTGCCGATCCTATATGATTTGATTTACTGGTTCAGCAGATGGAAACTGCGGGAGTCGCACGGTGAGATACATACTCCCTTTGGAATATGCTATGAGGGTTGCAGCACCTATCTTCTGTACGTGTGGCAATTTATTCATAATATCTTCATCATAAAGTAGGGTGACCAGATGTCCTTGTTTTCCGGGGACAGTGCAAGATTTTAGGGGGGGGGGAGAATGTCCTCAATTTAATCCTCGGTTAAAAGAATGTGTCCCTGATTTGTTTCCAGCTTTATTAGCCCTGGTTCACACTGTTGCGGTGCAGAATTCGCAGCGTTTTCTGTGTGAATTCCACACCGCATCAGAATCGAACCACTGCGGGTGCATATGTTAAATATAAAAAACCCAGAACTAGAGGGTTTCAAGAGGAGTTTTTTGAGTTGTGAAAACGCTCTAACGCTGGTAAGCATGATAAAACATGGCATACCAGAGTTTTTTGAGCCACAAAAACAAACATTTTTTATTTGTGAAAAAAATGCTAAAAAAAAGAAATATGCGAAAAAAACACTAAATGCGGCCAAATGCTAATGCAAAACTGCAGAAAAACTTGTGTTTTTAATGTGACTTTTTACAGCAGTACTGGCGTTTTTAAAATGTCCATTCTGCATAAGGCCTTAAAAGCAATTTTTGACCACTGGTATGCAGTTTACTGTATCCATCAGAAGGACATGGCATATGGTCTTGGTGGTGTTAATGATATATAGTGGGACCCCATAGCAAAATTTGAATACGGGCCCCCCAGCAACCTTTCTACTGTCATTAATCTTACCAAAAAGTACCTTGTGTCTAAATCAAGGACAGGTAGTGGGACAGCGGTCAGCATAGTCATTACAATACTTGGAAGCAGTAATGTGGAGAGAAGTTGTGAGGGAAGGGAGGGGCAACAGTGCAGTAAATTAAAGTGTTACTAAACCCACAACAGTAAAATCAGTCTGTATATGCAGTAAAGCATGCTTTTTATACTCACTGAGGTTAATGCTCTGCATTGTAAAAAAAGGCTGTTTGATCCTGTCTTCTCTGATTCTCCCCTTCTTCTACTGTCCCCAATCTATCTGCTGATAGTACAGAGCCCTAGGACACACTTTGCACATGCTCAGTTTAGTGTGTATTGCTAGAGAGGTTTTTTTTGGAGGGGGAGAGGGTGCATGTAATCAGCACAGGGCCAATCAGCACTGTCCAGATAGAGGGTCAGGGGTCATGAAGCCTCACAGGACATTTAGAGGAGAATGAAAACTCCTCCTACAAGCTATAATTAGTGCTCTGCTGGACACTGATAGAAGTCACAAGACTGCTCTAACTGCTGATGAGAAAAGGTATTTAGCAGTTTATATTTACCACAATAATTGCATTTCCATGTTGTGTGTACTGTGGGAGACCAGATATAGAGAATGCAGGGTCCGGGGAGACCAGATATAGTGAATGCAGGGTCCAGGGAGAGCGGATATAGTGAATGCAGGGTCCGGGGAGACCGGATATAGTGAATGCAGGGTTCCCGGGAGACCAGATATAGTGAATGCAGGGTCCAGGGAGACCGGATATAGTGAATGCAGGGTTCCGGGGAGACCAGATATAGTGAATGCAGGGTCCAGGGAGACCAGATATAGTGAATGCAGGGTCCAGGGAGACCAGATATAGTGAATGCAGGGTCCAGGGAGACCAGATATAGTGAATGCAGGGTCAGGGGTTTAGTAACACTTCAATTTTGCAACAAACCACTCTGTCCTCAGTAGTTCTTTTTTAAGCATCTCTCAGACCTCAGAGACTTAAGAAAAATTATAAGCCCTCCATCTTCCTCCACCGTAGCAAACAAGTGCTCAAAGAGGTGATGTGATAGTCAGTAAAAATGACAAAACACAAAAAAAGATTTGTAGTACCAATTAAATAAAAAAGGCCATTCCAATATTTTATATTATGACGTAATTGTTAGTGCTCCTGCACACTGTTAACCTCTCCAAAACCGAGTTTCTTGTCTTCCCCCCAGCCCGGACACCACCCCCCATTGATTTCTCCGTCACATCCAACAACGCTACCATCAAACCCGCCCTGCAGGCCAGAGTACTGGGTGTCATTCTGGACTCCAACCTATCCTTCCAGCCCCAAGTCCAATCTTTAACAAACTCGTGCAGACTCCACCTCCGCAACATCGCCAAAATCCGCACGTTCCTAACCCCAGAAACCACTAAACAGCTCATCCACTCCCTCATCATATCACGACTCGACTACTGCAACTCCCTCCTCACTGGCCTGCCTCGCCGCTGGCTATCCCCTCTTCAGTCCATCCTGAACACGGCTGCCAGACTCATTCACCTTTCCAATCGCTCTGTCTCCGCCACCCCCCTCTGCCAATCCCTCCACTGGCTTCCGATTGCGCAACGGATCAAATTCAAAATCCTAACGCTGACGTACAAAGCTGTCCACCATACTGCCCCGAACTACATCACTGACCTAATATCCAAGTACCACCCAGCACGCACACTCCGCTCCTCACAAGACCTCCTTCTCTCTAGTTCCCTGGTCTCCTCCTCCCATGCCCGCCTCCAGGACTTCTCCAGGGTGTCACCCATCCTCTGGAACTCCCTGCCCCAACCCATCAGATTATCACCTACTCTCCTCTCCTTTAGGCGCACCCTGAAAACCCATCTCTTCAGGGAAGCCTACCCCACCCCCTGCTAACTTGCCTCCCTCCTCCACTCTTCCTACCACTCCATCCCCCACAGCTATCTCCTCCTGTGCCACCACCCCCTCCCTCCTAGATTGTAAGCTCGAAAGAGCAGGGCCCTTGATCCCCTCATGTTTTGCATTGTATTGGTATTGTTCTGTCACATGTTCTGTCTCCCTTTGTAATGTACAGCGCTGAGCGAACTATTGGCGCTTTATAATACTGTATAATAATAATAATAATAACCCTAATACAAACGTATTAAATCTGTCTTTTGCAGAACTACACAGAGCTGTCCATTTTAAATTAATTGTAATTACTCTCATAGGCTAGGTTCACACCTATGCAGTTTGCGTTTGAGCCGTTTCTGCATTGCGTTTTGCATTGCATTTTTTACGTGTTTTTGCCATGTTTTATATGCATTTTGTGTGTTTTTTTTCTCTAATTTTCCTTGTTGCTAGGCAGATTTAAAACGTATCAAAAATGGGGCAAAAACGCACTACATGCTTTTCTGCGGCATTTACATTGAAGTCTATAGAACCAAATCGCAACTTTTTTGCGTTCAAAAAAGTCCCTGACCCTTTCCAAAAAACGCAGCGGGTGAAAAAGCTGAGATGTGAACGCGTCCCATAGGAAATCATGTTAAATGGACTGTACTGCGTTTCTGCAAAACGCTGCGGAAAACACTTAGGTGTGAACCTGGGATTAAAGCATGTATTAGATTTTAGCAATTTGGTTTAAACACTATAAAAATTGTAGTTTTAGATAAGTTTGAGTAAACTGACTGCTTGTCTCTATCTGACCTTGGTTACCGCTGTTTTCATAGTTGAAGGTATCAAAAACAAAACAAAAAAATGTTTAATTTCTTAGATAAGTGTTCAAAAATCAGTATCTTTAGGTCTGCTTTGACCATGGGCTGATTCTGTATTTGTGCTGAAAAATGAAGAGATTAAACTTCTCCAATATTCTGGTACTCTGGCCATGAGACGGTCTCCCATTTTCTGAGTGTGTCATCAGCAGTGACTTCTCTATAGTGAGCCCTGGTGCAATGTGTTATCCCATGGCCCATTAACATCTACCTAAAAAAAAAAAGCAAACTCTGGTCAAGTGTGAAAATTCAAGTCTGATACAGGGGACATAGTCTAAGAATTCCATATATACAGTACAGGCATCCCCAGGCCCTTGCTGTCACGCTACCGAAATCAGCATTGCTGCCATGAACAGGCTATGAATAAATACAAAACAGTTTCAGGCTGCATTCACACTTGAGCATTTTGTAGCTCGAAGCTCCAAAAATGCTCAAACTTAAAAAAATAATTGTTCTCTATGGTGCCTGATGGCATGATCAGGTGTGAACAGGCACCATAGAGAACAATTGATTTTTTAAGTTTGAGCTTTTTTTTGGAGCTTCAAGCTACAAAATGCTCAAGTGTGAATGTATCCTGAAACTGTTTTGTATTTATCCATAGCCTGTTCATGGCAGCAATGCTGATTTTGGCAGCGTGTGAATGCAGCCTAAAGCAGGTATGTCAAACTGTTGATTTTTGGTCAATTTTAACATTTTTAGACTGTTCTACAGCACTTAAAGTAGAATTTCAAAAAAGGAAGTACCGCTCGTGCTCCTCTTCCCTCCTCTTTCGCATTTGGCACATAATTTTTTCTTGGGGGGGAGCGCCCCTGACGACGTCAATTGGATATGCCCCTGACGACCTCAACTGGATACGCCCCTGAGGACGTCTATTGGATGACAAAATGTGTTGGGTGGAGTTTCAGCGTGTGAAGTCACAGCGTTCTGGAGGGACGGCGGCCATCTTTCTGGTTGGAAACTTTGTTTAATGCTGGTAACCATTCATATTGATGTACATGGAACTTGTATTAAATTGGTTTGTAATAATATCAAAATACTACACTATGAGTCGTCTTCTTTATATATTCTTTATTTGATTACTGGATGGGAGTCCTTTTACTGGCCTTTTGAGGATCTCATAAGAGGAAGAGTGGAAGAGTGAATCTTATCCTTAGGAGGACTGTCAGCTTCATCATCTGCACTATTGATCCCTCTTTTGGGCTGCGTATATTGACCGGTGTGTTTCGGTCAGAACGCCTGGTAAGGGGCTTATTCATTCGGGTGCCTTAGTGATGGTGGATGGTGTTGAACTCCTTTTTGTGCAATTTATCCAAATCTATTTTGATTATTTGGACTTTATTATTATTTATTGTGTTATTGATTAGCGCTGCATTTTCTTTTTTTTTTATTTGTATGTTGCCTTTTATGCAAGCAGCTTTTTTATTTTTTATTTTGTTTCAAGTTTGTATTTTGTGTATTTATCCAAGCGCAGGTTTGATGTTTTCTATTTTAGGGGGGGGGGGTACCTGGTTTTGACAGGTAACTGTTCCCACTTCCGCTCGGCCACAGGTTTCAAACTGGCGGCCCTCCAGCTGTTGCCAAACTACAAGTCCTATGAGACATTGCAAGATTGACAGTAACAAGCATGACTCCAAAAGGTAGAGGCATGATGGGACTTGTAGTTTCACAACAGCCAGTTTGACATCCCTGACCTTGGCGATCTGAGTGGAAGTTTTCCTCCCCCCCGCCCGCATCCTTCTGGGACACGTCACAAGTCTCAGAAGACTGCAGGACAATTCACAACCGCAAGCAGCCACAGCCGGTTGCCCTACAGTTAATATGCATTGCTGCCCCTGGAATGACAGCGGTCACTCTGTCAGTTTTTCCTCCAAAACCTGGAAAATATATAACCGCTTAGGGAATCTTTCCCATTTAATAGTGTGTAGCAACAGCCCTGAAGAAGGGAGAGTCTTAACTCCTGAAACGTGTTGGTTTGATGTACTTGTCATTATTCTCAATAAATGCCTCTTAATCTAGCAGCAAAAGTGCATTCTTTTGGACAACAAGCGCTCCTCCTTTCCTATTATGCCAAGTCTACATGGTGAAATTACCTTAAAGTGGAGCTCCACCCAAAAGGGGAAGTTCTGCTTTAAAGACTGGTCCCCCACTCCCCATTAAGGATTGGCACCTTTGGGGAGCGGGTACCCAAAATTGACAGGTACCCACTCCCACTTCCGCTGAGATCACCTAGGCGATCTGAAGTGGACGTTGTCCTCCTACCCTCCCTCCCCGTAGTCATCTGGGACACGTGACAGGTCCCAGAAGACTACAGGCCCATTCAGAAAGCGCAGTGGGCACCCGGCTGTGAAGCCGCAAGCTGTCACATCCAGGTGCCCACACTGAATATGCCAGCGCCTGGAACACCAGACAGCTGGTGAAACAGGCTGTGGAGAGGACACCGCAGGATCGTGGGGCAGGTGAGTGGCTGTTTTTTAAAAGTCAGCAGCAGAGGCGGACTGACCATTTGGAAACTCGGGCACTGCCCGAGGGCCCGGGGTCAGTAGGGGGCCCCATGAGATGCCTCTGGTACCTTTTTCATAGGCTTTTTTGAGTTTGGGCAAGGACACAGGGGCCCCATGATCCCCTATTGCCCGGGGGCCCCATGAGTTGTCAGTCCACCCCTGGTCAGCAGCTACAGTTTTTGTAGCTTAATTAAAAAGGTATGCGCTAATAACAAACTTATACAAAAGGTGTATATCATCATCCAAAAAAACATTTATTTTTAAATAAATTATAGTGACCAAACATAAATTAGTGTCCAAAATATATATATATATATAGATCTTCAGTGACTTGAACCAATTGTGAAAAATCCACCACCAAAGGAGATTAAATGAACTCACCAGAGCTAATGGCTGGTCAGATTATAAACCAGCTACAGCACTTGTGCTCTGCTGTTGCTGGTTTATAATCTGACCAGCCATTAGCTCTGGTGAGTTCATTTAATCTCCTTTGGTGGTGGATTTTTCACAATTGGTTCAAGTCACTGAAGATCTATATATATATATATTTTTGGACACTAATATATATTTTTTTGGACACTAATTTATGTTTGGTCACTATAATTTATTTAAAACACTAAATGTTTTTTTGGATGATGATATACACCATTTGTATAAGTTTGTTATTAGCGCATACCTTTTTAATTAGGATTATTGTTGCCAAAATTTATTTTGGGTGGGATATGCTGCTGACACTTTGGTGTTTTTTTGTAAATGGCGCTTTTTTCTTTTTTAATTTGGTACAGTTTTTGTAGCTGCCGACTTTTATTTTTTTGCAGTGTGAGTGGAACTCCGCTTTAACCACATGCCGCCCAGCCACCGCCTATAAACAGCGGCAGGACGGCGCTCGTAGGCAAAACGGACCTCCGCAAAACAGGTAGGGGGCGCGCGTGAGGCGCACGCCCGCCCTGCCTGTCCCGCGGGTGTCCGCAGCGGGTGTCAGCCACCGGGTCACGGACGGTTTTTACCGGCCGTTTTCCCGCGATGACCTGTTATCACTGACACAGAGCAGAGCTGCATTGTTTACACACAGCCTGCTCTGTGACAGTTCCCTGACAAGCTGAAGAGAGAAAGAAGAATTTCTCTCCCTAGATCAGCTGCCCCCTCCCTCCCCCCCCCCGTCCAGCACACACCCCCGCCCCCTAGTAAAACACTCCCCTTACACAGTAAACTCTAAATATGTTAACCCCTTCCTCCCCAGTGACATTAGTACAGTATCAGTGGGTTTTTTTTCACTGATCACTGTATTGGTGTCACTGGGGATGTCAGTGACTCCAAGTCAGTTCCCCCCCAGTGTAAAAATGTCCGCCACGGTCCCGCCATAAGTCGCTGATCGCCGCCATAAGTCCCTAATCGCCACCATTATTAGTATAAAAAAATTAAAAATCCCAGTATCTTTCCCGCCATTTGTAAACGCTATAACTTTCATGTAAACCAATTAATTTACACGTATTGGGTTTTTTTTAGCAAAGACATGTCGCAGAATGCATTTTGGCAGAAATTTATGACTAAATTTGATTTTTGCATTTTTTTTTTTACTGGACATGTTTTATAGCAAAAAGTCCAAAATATTGTTTTTTTTTTCCTCAAAATTGTCAGCCTTTTTTTTTATAGCGCAAAAAATAAAAACCGCACAGGCGATCAAATACCACCAAAAGAAAGCTCAATTTGTGGGGGAAAAAAAGGATGTAAATTTCATTTATGTACCGTATTGCATGACCGCCCAATTGTCCGTTAAACTAGCACAGTGCTGTATAGCAGAAAAATGGCGTAAATTGCAGTATTTATACCATAGTTTGTAGACGCTATAACTTCCACACAAAGCAATCAATATACACTCATTGGGATTTTTTTTACCAAAAACATGGAGCAGAATACATTTTGGCCTAAATTTATAACCAACTTTGAATTTACTATATATTTTTTATAGCTGAAAAGTAAAAAATATTGTTTTTCTTCAAAATTTTTGGTCTTTTTTTGTTTATAGCATGAAAAATAAAAAGTGCACAGATGATCAAATTACACCAAAAGAAAGCTCTATTTGTGTGAAAAAAAGGACGTAAATTTCGTTTGGGTGTAGCATTGCATGACCGCGCAATTATCAGTTGAATTAGTGCAGCGCCGAGTAGCAAAAAGAGGCCTGGTCATTAAGGGGGGTAAATCCTCAGGAGCTCAAGTGGTTAAAGGACATAACAGAAAGGCAGCAGCCCAAACCCCAAGAGGGTTTACCGCCGGCATCCACCATTGGACACAACCAACTGGAGAAACATCTCTCTACCCACCCACACAACCACCCACCTACGACCAGTAACTGATCCGGTCAGTCCAGTGTGGTCTTCAGCATAAACAAAAATGGAGATGAAGTAAAAGGAATTCTCTCTAAAGTAAGGGGAATTCCTTTATTAGATAGTTGTTACCAGAACAAGTGCCTCCATTGGAAGATTTCTTCTCACTTGTTAAGCTCCGTTCACAGCTATGCAGGTGTCATGGTACGTACCTGTTTTTTGAGCAATTTTGTGTGTCAAACAAATGAGCTGCCCTATGCACAAACTCTTTTTTTAAATCAAGCTGCACCAAAATACCTGGCGCTTTGTTACCGTGTGTGTTGGCGCATATGAAAATGTGTGCATTAGGGTGCCATTAAGAATTCATTGGAAAAAGGTGCAGTCATATGGTAAAGCCTAGTGAACACTACGAGAAAATCAGATGAATGAACATCCGATTATCCACGTAGTTGCATATTATGATGTAACCGAGAATGATATTAATTTGTATGAAAATTCTCAAACGACAAAGGCAAACATAGCTACGTGCTAACCTAGCGTGATTATTGTGAAAAAAAAAATTGCTGTTTTTCACTGTTTGTAGCTCTTTCACCACTTGTGGACCGCGCACTGTACATGTACAGTGACAGTGCGGGCCTGCTCCACTAAATCACATACATGTACGTGATCCAGCATTTCTGGGTAGGGGGCGTGCGTGCCCACCACCCTGACTGTACTGTCATTCGCTACATTCGATCAGTGGGTCTGAGACAATGATTTATGGCTGGGACCTGTTGATCGTCTGAGTGAATGACAGAAGAGAGCCCTGTGTTGGTAAACAAATGCAAAGCAGGGAGTAAAAATGGGCACATTGCTTAGTAAAAACAGCACACAGTAAATATTATTTGATTTCACCTAAATGTTAACCTCTTTCCAGCCAGTGTCAGTGCAGTGACAGTGTATATTAGCACTGATCACTGTATTAGTGTCACTGGTGATGTCAGTGTCAGATTGCCCGCCACACTATCACAGTCCCATTATAAGTCACTGATCTCCTCCATTACTAGTATAAAAATAAACAAACAAATAAACGAATAAAAATATCCCATCAATTGTAGGTGCTATAACTTTCAGACAAACCCATGAATTTATATTTATTGGGATTTTTTTTTTTTTACCAAAGACATACAGCAGAATACATTTTGACCTAAATTTATGAGTAAATTTGATTTCTTAAAATTTTTATATGGGATGTTTTATAGCAGAAAATAAAAAATGTTCAGTGTTTTTTTGTTTATATAATAAAAAATAAAAAACCCAATGGTGATTAAACACCACTAAAAGAAAGCTCTATTTGTGTGAAAAAAAATGATAGAAATTTAATTTGGGTACAGCACTGCATGACAGTACAATTTCCAGTTAAAGTAGTGCAATGCTGAACAGCCAAAAAAATTACCTGGTCAAGAAGGGGGTAGAACCTTCAGGGGATTAAGTGGTTAATGATCCAGAATATGAAAGTTCTTTGCTGGTTTTTTTGCCTTCCTATGGATCAACTGTGGGTATAGGATTATAATTTTTTATTGGTTGAACTGGATGGACTTTTGTCTTTTTTCAGGCAGACTAACTATGTATATGTAACTATGTATGATTTTTATTTCTTCCAGGTCATTCTTTGTTTACAATCATGGGCAGTGTTCTCTATTTGGATGTTATGTGAACAAACGAGAAAAATTTTCTAGCTTGCAACTTTGTTTTTTTTTGCTTGAACACCCGTAATCGTCTGTCAAAAGTACTATACAAACAGATTATCAACTGATTGTTCCTCTTGCAGAAATGTTCTTCTACTTTTCTTATCGTGTATACGGGCCTTAAGAAATAACTTCCAACCATTCATATTGTACAATGTCATTTCTTTTTTCTTTCCTGGGATTTGCAGTTCCTGGCCTCTAGGTGACGGCTCTCCTTTGCCGACCTGCGGGATCACCACATAGCACACTGAGCTGTGTCATTTGTATGTAGGCAGCGTCTGTAAACTGAACTGTGTCGAAGACATTCCACATTTTCCATCGGAGTCAGCGGGGTGTTTCAGACAATCAGATGAAATATGTATGGAGAGGAATATGTGCGCATCGAGTTTACACAATGTAAGTGAGGAGACTTGTATCAGCAGGATGGCCTCACCTCTGTGTACAATAAGAGAAGCACATTATTACAGGAGAAGATGGCTTATCACACTTTGTGCTGCTCTTCAATGCCTGAATTCTGACGAAGTGACAGCGATGGCACAACAGGCTCCGCACTCTGGTCTCTCTGTGTCTTTAAAACAAGCCCTAGAAATCTTGGAGGAACGTTGCAATAAAAAAGTAGGGATTTTTGGTTCGCACATATTGCAATCCATGTTTAACCACTTCCCGTCTGGCCCATGTACAGTTGTGACCAAAATTATTCAACCCCCACTGAAATTGAGTGTTTTGGCCAGTTTGACATTGCTTTTGATCATTCAGTCATCTTGCTTACATTTACATTAAAGAGGCACTTGTAGGTCAGACAAATATAACATAACAGTTATAATGAAATAACCACAAATGTCTTTTCTGTGCTCACAGCATTATCAGTTTTATTCAACCCCCAAGTGACATTCAATCTTAGTACTTAGTACAGCATCCTTTTACAGTTATAACAGCTTTTAAACGTGAAGCATAGCTTGACACAAGTGTCTTGCAGCGATCTACGGGTATCTTCGCCCATTCTTCATGGGCAAAGGCCTCCAGTTCAGTCACATTCTTAGGCTTGCGCACTGCAACTGCTTTCTTTAAGTCCCACCAGAGGTTCTCAATCGGATTTAAGTCTGGTGACTGCGATGGCCACTCCAAAATGTTCCAGCCTTTCCTCTGCAACCATGCTCTAGTGGACTTGGAGGTATGCTTGGGATCATTGTCCTGTTGAAAGGTCCAACGTCTCCCAAGCCTCAGGTGTGTGACGGACTGCATCACGTTTCCATCCAATATCTCCTGGTACTGAAGAGAATTCATGGTACCTTGCACACGCTGAAGCTTCCCTGTACCTGCAGAAGCAAAACAGCCCCAAAGCATGATTGACCCTCCACCATGCTTCACAGTAGGCAAGGTGTTCTTTTCATCATAGGCCTTGTTCTTCCTCCTCCAAACATAGCGTTGATCCATGGGCCCAAACAGTTCTAATTTTGTTTCATCAGTCCACAGAACACTATCCCACAACTTTTGTGGTTTGTCCACATGGCTTTTGGCATACTGCAGTCGACTCTTCTTATTCTTTGGAGACAGCAAGGGGGTACGCCTGGGAGTTCTGGCACGGAGGCCTTCATTACGCAGTGTGCGTCTTATTGTCTGGGCTGAAACTTCTGTACCCACATCTGACAAATCTTTTCTCAGTTCCTCAGCAGTCACACGGGGACTTCTCTCCACTCTACGCTTCAGGTAGCGCACAGCAGTCGAAGTCAGCATCTTCTTTCTGCCACGACCAGGTAGCGTTTCAACAGTGCCCTTTGCCTTGAATTTGCGAATGATGCTTCCTAAGGTGTCTCTTGGTATGTTTAACATCTTTGC
This sequence comes from Staurois parvus, assembly GCF_062004578.1. Lineage (NCBI taxonomy): Eukaryota > Metazoa > Chordata > Amphibia > Anura > Ranidae > Staurois > Staurois parvus. The sequence continues at coordinate 5,480,974 of NW_028318374.1, read as the reverse complement.
AATCTTCTTATAGCCATTGCCCTTCCTGTGAAGAGAAATCACCTCTTCTCTTGTCTTCCTGGACCATTCTCTTGCCTTCACCATGTTTGTAACCACACCAGTAAATGTCTAGAAGGAGCTGAGTATCACAGTCATTTTAAAGCTGCCTAATTGGTGCTTATTATGCTTGATTGCTGCTCGGTGACATCCACAGGTGTTTTCAATACCTGATGGAAAGCACCTGTATGAACCTCTGTTCTTCAGAGTGGTAGTCTTTAAGGGGTTGAATAATTGTGGCAATGAAGAAACCACATAAGAACCATTTACTACTGTATTACATAAACAATTGATGTCATTTTAGTTGCATTTGGGTAGTTACAACGTCCTTGTAGGATTTGATTCTGAATACAATTCCAAATGTACACTATAGTCCCTAAACCCCTTTACAGCATTGGGGGTTGAATAATTTTGGTCACAACTGTACATAAACGGCCGGACGGGGGAAGTGCAGGAGAAAAGTTGCCATTCATAAACAGTGCCCGCAGTTATAGGCTGTGTGCGCTCCCTGGGAGCGCGCGGCACCGTGATCCGGTGCCCGCTGTGTCAGGAATGGACTTGCCAATAATGGTGGGACTCACCTGCCTTGTGGGCTGCAGTACCAGGGCTGGCCAGCGGGTGCTCTCAGCAATCAGAGACTCACCCCTGCAATCAGCCAAACACCTGAAGCTGATTGCAGGGGTTGTATTTAAGGAATGGCCAGACTCACAGTCAGGGCCTTGGTGTGTGTTTTTCCATGGGCCCCTGTACCTTGTATCCTGTATTCCTGTTCCTGTCTGACTTGTTGCCGACCCTGCCTGATCCTGACCTCTGCTGACTTCTCCTGCTTGATCCCTGGCTTGTGACCCTGACCATTCTCTGCCCGACCCTCTGTACCGTGCTGCCCGTGAGTTACTGAACCCAGCTTGTGACCCCGACCACTCTCCCGCCTGTTCCTGGTACTCCGTTTGCCCGTGTGCTACTGACCCGGCCTGCCTGACTACTCTTTGTATTGTATGTATTGTTATCGGTGGGCGGTTTGGTTTGGTTTGTTTGCACTGTGTTTGTTTAGTTTTGCACTGCGTTTTGTATTGTTAGTCTTAATAAATTATATTGTTTATACCATATCTGAAGCCTGCGTTTCCCTGTGTCAGTCCACACACCTCTGGTCATACCTGGAGCCCTGACATGCTGTGTCTTCTGGACACCGCAGAATACCGATCGCTGTACGGGACCTCTGTGTGAGGTCCCAATCATGTGATCACTGATTGGCCAACCAGTGATCACATGAATAGTAGTAAGCAAGATGTTGTTTCCTGACATCATTGCTTACTACTTGTGAAATCTGTGAATGATCACAGAGATCACATGGTACAGGGCTATTCACAACAGCCTTGAACCATGTGACAAGCTGTGACCAATCACAGCTCTCAGAGTATTTCTCAATGAGAAGAAAAGGAGAAATCATTGCTTTTACAGCCTTTATGGGTGTCAAAGCAATCAGTGGAAAAAAAAAAAAAAAATCTTCATCACCCCCCACAAGTAGTACAGTGTCACTGTACTGCTAGGGTGACAGTATGTTAAAAAAAAACATAAATAATAATATAGATAAATAAAATAAAAATGTAAAAAACATGTTTTAAAAATTATAATTTTTGGTTATAAACTAATTTGGGTTATTTTTTTTTTACTAAAAAGATAACCGAATAAATTTTGGCCAAGATATAAGAAAGATTATTTATTTGCAAAATTTTATAAGAAAAACACTTTTTTTTGGACTTTTTCATTTATATGGCAAAACAAATAAAAATCCTAGTGGTGAATAAATACCACCAAAATAAAGTTTTATCTGTCTCAAAAACCTGCTATTCATATGGGTACAGTGTTGCATGACTGCGCAATTGTCATTCAAAGTGTGACAGCGCTGAAAGCTGAAAATTGGCCTGGACAGGAAGGGGGTAAAAGTGTCCGGACTTGAAGTGGTTAAGCTGGCTAACTGCGTCAAAGTAATCCCTCTCTGGCCAGTCCCTACTCTGCTCTCCCTTTACAAATGCTACTGTGGAGTCCTAGGGTTGCCACCGCATCCCTTTAAAACTGAACACATAATAATTACACAGGTTCTGAGGCTAATTTATTGCAGATAAAGCACTAAGGCCACTTTCACACGGGTTTTCCGTATGTCCGTTTTTCATCTGTCCATTTATGGATTAAAAACGGACACCCATGTATTTCTATGGACTAGCAGATGTAAACGGATGACCATCTGTTTACATCCGTTAATGTCCGCATCCGTTAACATCCTTTTTTTTAATGGAAGAGAACCCTATTTTTCTTCCGTGAAAAAAAACCGGCCCGGATGTAAATGGATGAAAAACAGATGTAAACAGACAAAATAATGGATGAAAATGGATGTAAATGGGTGAAAACGGATAAAAAATGGATATAAATGGATGTAAACAGATGTAAATGGATGAAAAACGGATGTAAACGGATGAAAAATAGATGAAAACATTTACGAAAAACGGATGTAAACTGATGAAAAACAGATGTAAACTGATGAAAAACTGACATAAACTGATGAAAAACCGATGTAAACTGATAAAAACTGATGTGAACTGATGAAAAACTGATGTAAACTGATGAAAAAGTGACGAAAAACTGATGTGAACTACTCAAAAACGGATGAAAAACTGATGTGAACTGATGAAAAACTGATATAAACTGATGTAAACTGATGAAAAACTGATGTGAACTGATGAAAAATTTATGTGAACTGATGAAAAACTGACATAAACTGGTGAAAAACGGATGTGAACTGATGAAAAACTGATGAAAACAATTAATGAAAATGCATGTAAACTGATGACAAACGGATGTAAACTGATGAAAAACTGACATAAACTGATGAAAAACTGATGTGAACTGATGTAAACTGATAAAAACTGATGTGAACTGATGAAAAACTGATGTAAACCAATGAAAAACTGATGTGAACTGATGAAAAACTGATGTGAACTGATGAAAAACTGATATAAACTGATGCAAAACTGATGTAAACTGATGAAAAATTGATGTGAACTGATGAAAAATTGATGTGAACTGATGAAAAACTGACATAAACTGATAAAAAATGGATGTGAACTGATGAAAAACTGATGTAAACTTATGAAAAACTGATGAAAAAAATTAATGAAAATGGATGTAAACTGATGATAAACAGATGTAAACTCATGAAAAACTAACTTATGTGAACTGATCCGTTTTTTCTTAGAAAAAACGCGACTGAATTGATGAAAAAAACGGAACGCCCGTGTGAAAGAGACCTAAATGAGTTTAATTACCACCTTAATCAGACACAGAACCTGTGTAATTAATATGTGTTCAGTTTGAAAGGGATGAGGTGGCAACCCTACTGTGGACAGAATGCCAACCTGGGGCAAACAGACACAAATTTGAGAAGAGCTGCTAGGTTTAGGTCTGGCTACTGACTAGCTATGCGTATTGCAATATGTGTGAACCAAAAATCCCTATTTTTTTATTGCAATGTTTGCTTGAAAAGGTAATGAGCGTGCAGAGGGTTCCTCCAGGATTTCCAGTTTTAATATGTGGTTACACCCCTTTGGCACCTGACAGACAATTGCATGTACAAGCTATTGGGATTTGACCACGGGTACTGTATATCGTGCTTCTGTCACATAGCAGATCAGAAGCTATTAGCTATTAGCTCTCCCCCAATTTGTGTCTGTTTGCCCCAGGTTGGCATTGTGTCTACAGTAGCATTTGCGTAGGCAGAGCAGAGTAGGGACTGGCCATAGAGGGATTACCAGGTTGGCCAGTTTAAACATGGATTGCAATATGTGTGACCCAAAAATCCCTATTTTTTTATTGCAATGTTTGCTTGAAAGAGTAATTAGTGTGCAGAGTTCCTCCAGGATTTCTAGTGTTAACATGTAGTTACACCCCTTTAACACCAGATAGATAAATGCATGTACAAACTATTGGGATCTGAGCACAGGTGTATCTTGATTCTGTTTAACCCCCCTGGCGGTATTCCCGAGTGTAGCTCGGGGTAAAGTGTCTGTACCAAAAGCGGTAACCCCGAGCTACACTCGGGCTTACCATGCGGTGCTGCATAGGGAGTCCCTCCAGCACTTACCTTGTCCTTCGCTCCCGCGATGTGTTCCCTGCAGCATCCCCGGCCATCTCCTCCGGCCGATGCCGGCATCCGGCTTCTGTGTTCCGGTCCCTGTGACGTCGGGACATCCGGGCGCCGGCGGCGGCAGGAAATTTGAAAATTTAAAAAAATGTCATTTTTTTCAAAACGAATTTTACATAGTAAAACATTGCTGTTTCAAACCATGTCACATACATTTTGTCCCGAGTGCTTTGTCCTCTCCCCTGTCTGCATTTTGTCTGTTCTTTCTGCCTGGAAACTGAGAAAAGTCCATGGCGTCCAAAAAGTGTCCCTTTAGGTCAAAAGCGGTTTTAGACCGGCTAGAGAACAGCGATAGTAAATCAGAACCACTTGCAGAATTGAGTGATAATGATTCGTGGGGGAAATTCGTCATCAGACACTGAAAACAATTTTGCGACTTTGCTCAGTGATGTGCGAACTTGGCGCTATATTTCAAATTTCAGTGTTTTTGGTTTGATTATATTATTGAATTAAATGTATTATTATATTTTTTTTTTTTATGATTATGTATTAAATTATAATTTATGATTTCGTGTTTCAAATTTTATCATACCCGGGATGTTTACTAGACTCTTGTTCAGACAGATCTCAGTGAGTTATTCTTAAATATTACAGCCTACAATAAAAAAACTACATATTTCCATGCAAAATAATGGTACCGCTTTCAACACCAAAAATCTGAAATAATCATACCGCCAGGGAGGTTAAAACAAGCCCTTTACCCTGTCCTAGACTACACCCCTTCTTGGAGGACGTGACAACCACAATTAAACAATTGACGTCTGTGGACCTGAGTGGAAACCCAGCAGCCTGCCTCCTCCACCTGACGGAGAGGCCCATCTGAAAGTACAAGGCTTCTCTTACTATTCATTTGGTGAATGCGGCCAAAGCTTGCATCCCAGTTATGGTATTTATTATTAAGCAGCAACAACCCTGACTAGGTCACCGTGCTATTCCAAAGTCAATGATATTCTCCACATGGAAGACTTAACAGCTACTCTTCACAACACTGAGGAAGCCTTCAGAGAAAGCTGGAGACCCTGGAGACGTTTTACCTGTACTGATAAATATATACAGGTCATGTCTCAGGCTGACCCTGACCTTCCGTAGAGTACCCTGTGGGGGGCTTATGTTTCTGTCCTTGGGAACCTGATCTGGAGACATCCCCAGAGAGTGACTTTCATTCTTCTCCTCTTTTTCTTTTTTTCTCTCTTTATACTCTCTGCTACCCTTATTTTCTCTAGCTCAGTTCATGTCAGCTGCCTTACCATAGTAAGTATCCATTGTTATGATTGTATGCAGTATTTGCATTGACAGTTTATTCAGGCAGCTTTACATGGTTCAGCTCTAAGTTGAATAGTATGTTAGAATGTTTCTCTTCTCACATAGCCCTGAATATCTGATTGATGTACATCTTCTTATGACCCAATGTGATGCAATCTTCGTGCTCATTCACATTTGACGAAAGTTAGTGTGATGTTGTGACTCCTCACTTCTGTATTACACATTATTCTTTGTAAGAAGGTATCCATAAATAGATAAAGAATTACAAAAAAACAAACCCGTCACCCAATGGAAAGTGCCTAATACAAACCCAATGGTGCAGACTCTACCGGCTGCCCAACTTTAAATCTTGGCACAGGTTCTATGGGGGTTTGCAACTCCCGACATGCATTGTAGGATGTGGGGGATTACCAAAGTTACTTGTGCCTGGGTTTTGGGGGCTTCCCAGGAATATTGTATGAGCACTAAACACTGTTACTCTGTGACAATCTAAACCATATATCTTGCGGGTGTGGTCCACTTTCTGAAATCACACCAAAACTCCTGTATTCAGCTTTCCTGGTTTGAGGTCAAAGGTCACATCAGAGGGGCCATGGGTTGAGAACCCCTGCCTTAGTTACTCCAAGTGTCATGAAATGGGTTTAAACAGTCCATAATATTACATATCGTCCATAATGAGACTGAACCACCACACAGAGAAAATCTTCATTGAGAAACAGGAATGGATCCCTGAAATATAACAGAAAGACACCAGGGGGAGCCACTAAGTGCAGTAGTATAAAACAACTTTATTAAGGCAGCCAAATGTGCACTCACATAGTTCCACGATAAAAGCGATTGTCAACAAAATAGCATCTGTAAGCTGATCGTCCACACCAGGGGTGGACTGACAACTCATGGGGCCCCCGGGCAATAGGGGATCATGGGACCCCTGTGTCCTTGCCCAAACTAAAAAAAGCCTATGAAAAAGGTACCAGGGGCATCTCATGGGGCCCCCTACTGACCCCGGGCCCTCGGGCAGTGCCCAAGTTTCCAAATGGTCAGTCCGCCCCTGGTGCACACACAATCTGTCAGCGACAGCCCAGAATGGGAAGCTGAGGATCTGCACGTCAGCTGGTGTAGGAAGTCATCAGGAACCACCATGGAATGCGGAACCGGAGGTGATGTTGGGCTGCGCGAAGATCCGTTACTTAGTTAATGCATTTTGGAGCACCAATCAACTCCTTTGTCAAACTATGGACGGTGATGCTCATAGTGGAGGGCGCCATTGATAGAGGCACACCACTCCAGCACTAGAGGAAAGGTGGAAGTACTGCAAGGCTACACAACAAGCCAAATGGACTCCAAACATAATGCTCTGAAATTTCAACTGCCTGTTATCAAATAGCAGAGTTTGGAGTTTAAAGGATAAGTTCACCTTTGGAACTTGGTAAATGTTGCACCCTTTTTTAGTTTGGAACATGTAACAGGTTCCAGCATCTGCAGCCTCTCCCTGCTAAACCCTCCTCCCTGTGACAGCGAGCAGGGGATCCTCTTCCTGCACCCGCTGTTACAATTTGAAAACAGTGTGGCCATGCGGGGCTCCGCCTACATCGCTGCGTCAGTCTTTCAAAGTTTACCGTACATGAATGCCTACAAATACCATCAGCCATTGCAGCTGACGGCTTGTAGCTCTATTTTATCTTAATCTTTTATTTTAATTAACTAACTATGGGGGGCACAGGGGAGCATTCTGGTAGTTCAATCATTCTTCCTGCTCTCAAGTCTGTATGAGGCATGGACAGACAGCTATCCCGAGAGTCTGCAGAAGCCTGAAATTGCATATGTGATCTGCTGAAGGCGGGCAGGGCTGCTGTTATAAACCACGGGACCCTGTACAGCCAATGTGCAGGGCCCCCAAATAAACACAGGTTACTATGCTTCAATTATAAATGAACACAGTGAGTGATTGCTATGGATCACCATTGTGTTCATTCAGGAGAGGAAGGCGCTGGTAAATGTGACATATTTACGGACCCTTCCTCCCATTCTCCATGCTATGGATCCTATTGTGTGTTTGCAGCTGCCAGTGGGAAGGAGAGGAGGGAAACACTGCGGGGGTGGGGGCACACAGGGGGCCTAGGCAGCATGGGGAAATGTATGGTGCATTGGGAGGGTGCTACAGAGCAAGCCATACAGGGGATCAGTTTCAGTAATTGCTCCCTCCCGCTGTGATCACCCTCCCTGTCCACATCCAAAACACCCTGATGCCTGGGTCCCCCTGCTAGTCTGGGCCCCATACAGGAGGACCAGTGGTACCCCCTTATCCATAGCCCTGATGGCAGGTGCAATGTTCTGCAGGCTGCTTATAAAAAAATAATAAATGCACATTTTACCTGTAAAAAAATTAAGTTTGCATTTATTATTTTTTTCCTAAAGGTGAACTTATCCTTTAAATCAAACCTTGCAGTCCAAAGCAACTAAAGTCTATATGGTAGCCTCCATCCCAAACCTCTAGACCTAAAAAAAAAAAAAAAAAAAAAAAAAAAATGGAAAAAATACCTACCTCACAGCCTTTTTGGGATCCTGGGAAAGCTGAGGGTCCCAAATATTATCAAGCACTGGGTCTAAAGTAGCAATGTTTTGCTTTTTGGGGGTCATTGATTTTTAGGCACAGTGATTTTATGATGAGTAGGAAGGGGGGCTACCCTATAGATTTCAGATGCTGTGGACTACATGTTCCACTTCAGAACTTTAAACAACTATGGGGCTCTATTAAGTGATACTCTTATGCAGGGGTGGATTGACCATTTGGAAACTCGAGCACTGCCCGAGGGCCCGGGGTCAGTACCGGGCCCCCTGAGATGCCCCTGGTACCTTTTTCATAGGCTTTTTTGAGTTTGGGCAAGGACAAAGGGGCCGCATAATTCCCTATTGCGGGGGGGCCCCATGAGTTGTCAGTCCGCCCCTGCTCTTATGCACACTTAGCAGCTGAAAAACAGCATGAGGGTCCCGAGACCCCCACACCCTTCCTCCAGACGGAGAAAACAGCAATTACAGCCTCCATAATTCTCCTAGCTCAGAGAAATTTATTGAGATTCTAAGATGTGGTTTTAGAACATTTTTCATGTCCTCCTCGTCTACATTAGAAGGAAGCCTCACAAATCACTGCACTTTCTTGTGGATTGCACCACTAATCAAAATAACTCAATAATACACATTAAGTCCTAATGCAGCTACTTATTTAATGCCAGTTCTAGGAAGAACACAGATTCAGCAGATCAGGTAGGAAAAAAATGATCTACGGTATACAAAAAATACAATAAACAGGAACAACCTGGAGAGTAATCTCTCTCTCATATACACTCACCGGCCACTTTATTAGGTAGACCTTGCTAGTGCCAAAAAAATCTCCCCCACACCATGACACCACCACCACCAGCCTGAACCATTGATACAAGGCAGGATGGATCCATGCTTTCATGTTGTTTATGCCAAATTTTGACCCTACCATCTGAATGTTGCAGCAACCAGTCTGCCCATTCTCCTCTGACCTCTGACATCAACAAGGCATTTTCATCCACACAACTGCCGTTCACTGGATAATTTCTCTTTTTCGGACCATTCTCTGTAAACCCTAGAGATGGTTGTGCATGAAAATCCCAGTAGATCAGAGTTTTTTGAAATATTCAGACCAGCCTGTCTGGCACCAACAACCATGCCACGTTCAAAGTCACTTAAATCCCCTTTCTTCCCCAATCTGATGCTCGGTTTGAACATCAGCAAGTCGTCTTCACCACGTCTACATGCCTAAATGCATTGAGTTGCTGCCATGTGGTTGACTGATAAGTAATTTGTGTTACCAAGCAGGTGTACCTAATAAAGTGGCCGGTGAGTGTATTTCCAGCTTGTAGAAGATATGCCACATCTAACAAAGTCGATAAAATGTCAAAAAATATTTCTAAGGCAGAATCTGAAGCATAATTTCAGTCTTTATGGAAAAGTAAGGTGTAATTTTAGTAAGCCCATATTTAAGTTATTCTAGTGTTTATCTTTGAGTAGATGTGAACCTTTTAACCAATAATAGCATATTTGCAGTCATCAGAGCTTTCTTAGACATGCCGAGTTAAAATGTCTCCAAAAAAACCCTCAAGATATCTTTCTTTCCTTTGTTTGATTTGTAGGCATGAGACTGCTACATACCACCTTCCTTCCCCAGCTCCAAGGGCGGGGGTGAAAACTCTACATGAGATTTAATTGCTTACATGCCATAGGGGCAGTTGCTCTATTGACAGCATAATTCCTGCCAGGAGCCCCTTGTCAATCACTGGGTGGGAGGGGGGAGTGTCTTGCCAGTCTTCGATTTCATAGGTGGACTATAGGAATACAAGCATGTTACACACTGGCATTCATGTTGGGATCCACAAATTGGCCACACGTTGAGATCCAGTCTCGTCATTGGTCAAATATGGTCATGTCCATATATGGCCAATGATGTCACTTGGGAGATCCCCTCCCTCTTGTTTATTTTAGCAGCAGGGAACCAAGAAATGTCATTTGGTGGGAGTTAAGCGACTGGTATGGATGTGTCTGCAGGGTTTTTTCTCTTGCTGGATCAGTGGGGATCAGGCATCATGACTGACATGGATCTGCATCACTGGGCAATATGATTGACATTGGAATTACATCATGAGACTTTTTTAAAGGACTTGTCAAAAATAGTGTGTTTACTAGTTTTTGGGAATGAGTAGGGGTATTGGTTCTGGCCAGCTCAGTGGATTGCTTTAAAAAAGTCCTGGATTCTTTCTTAGATACACAGAATATAACTGGATATAGCATTTATAGGTAAAGTTGATCCAGGGAATATCCGATTGCCTCTCGGGGGATCAGGAAGGAATTTTATTCCCTGCAGGAGCAAATTGGATCATGCTTTGCTGGTTTATTTTGCCTTCCTCTGGATCAACTGTGGGTATAGGATTATAACTTCTTTTTTTTTTTAATGGTTGAACTGGATGGACTTTTGTCTTTTTTTCAGCCAGACTAACTAACTATTGTGTACCCTTTAATCTCCAAATTCCAATAAGCCCCCCCACCCGCAGACTCCCACACCAGGCCTGGAATGTGGGGAATAGGCCTTTGTCCTCATTAACCCTCAATGGCAAGGTACCCCCCCAGCCCATTCAGGTCAAATTTTCTTAGCCTCTATAGTGTCAGGCTATTTTCTCTACTGGTGACTGCTATTTAACTCTTATAGTCAAATGTTCACTTAGGCTACATTCACACTTTGGACACATAAAGTCGCTTGACAAGTAGCAGCCCATTGTCTTTTAGTGGCACCCCTTCGGATATGTGTGACTTTAAGTGGTTGTAAAGGCTCAAGGTTTATTACCTTCATGCATTCTATGTATGAAGGTAAAAAACCTTCTTTGTGCAGCATCCTACCCCCAGTGCCCCCAGCCCTCTCAATACTTACCTGAGCCCCATCGCAATCCATCAATGTGCACAACAGCCTCGGCTGTCCCAGGTCTCTGCTTCCTCATTGGCTGAGACAGCAAGCGGGAGCCATCAGCTCCCACTGCTGTCAATCACAGCCAGTCAGCCAATGAGGAGAGAGGGGGCAGGGCCAAGCTGCAGCTCTGTGTGTGAATGGACACATGGAGCAGCGGCTTGGGAACAGCTTGCTCGGGTGCCCCCACAGCAATCTGCTTGCTATGGGGGCACCCGACTGAAAAGAAAGAGCCAGGAGCGCCAGCAGGGGACCCGAGAAGAGGAGGATCCAGGGTGCTCTGTACAAAACCACTGCACACAGCAGGTAAATATAACAGGTTTGTTATTTTAAATATATTTTAAAAAAATAGCATTTAGTATTGCTTTAATGTCGCAGTGACTTTCAAAAGGTTCCTCCTCTACTTTGATGTGATTTAGTGCCAGAGAGTGTAAAGTCAGATCAAAGTCACATAAAAGTCGCATCAAAGTCACACTTCAAAATTGCACTTGGATTTGTGTAACTTTGGAGTTGCACATGTGTGAATGGAGCCTTATGAAAGAATGATAAAAGAATGTTCCATGCAAAACCCAACAGACAGAAACGGACATTCCACACATAGTAAAAACATTACAGGTACTGCTAGTTACTTTTGCAAAATTTTTACATTTTACTTTTGTTACTTCTAAGGCATTTGCAATGCAATTTTTTTTATACATGTAGCGCCCCTCTAGAAAGCCAGGGGAGCTAGTTGCTAATTGTTACTTAGAAAGGCTGAGCAGCAGCCTGGGAATAGTTAGCTGGGTCACATTTGGGTCAGGGCTGAGAGGCTCTGCAGATCAATTCCTTGATACCTCCCCCTGCTCTAGAACCTTGGAGAAGATTCTAGAAGCAGTGGGTGGTGGTAAGGAGGGTCTGATCTGCATACTTACGGGATCCAGACCAATCCCCAGGCAGGTGGCTTGGCATGGGGTCAGGACAGTCCTTGAAGTGTTACTAAACCCAGGACCCTGTATTTACTATATCTGGTCTCCCACAATACACAGAACATAGAAATGCAATTATTTTAGTAAATATAAACTAAATACCTTTTCTCATCAGCAGTTAAAGCAGTCTTGTGACTTTTGTCAGTGTTCAGTAGGGCACTGGTTAAAGCTTGTAGGAGGAGTTTTCTTTCTGCTCTAGGAGGGTGCAGAACCCCTAACTTCTGTTTGGACAGTGCTGATCACATGTACTCTTCCAAGAAAAAAACCTCTCTAGCAATACACACCAAACTGAGCATGTGCAAAGTGTCTCCACACCATGAGGTAAGAGGGGGGCAATGGAAGAAGGGGATGATCAGAGAAGTCAGGATCAAACAGCTTTTTTACACAATGCAGAGGATTAACCCCTTAGGTTCCACAGTGAGTATATCAAGCATGCTTTACTGCATATACAGACTGATTTTGCTGTTATCGATTTAGTAACACCTTAAGTCAGCAAGGGGAAAAGAGCATTCTGGTGGAAAACCTGACTAGCTCCTTACCTGGGACTGTTTAATTTAAAGTGACAGGCACTAGATCTCCTTGCAAAAGGAAAAAAAAGGAGTATCACCAAAGATAGAAGGAGTAGCCTTATATTAAGCTCCAAGACTCACCTAATAATAAAGGTGTGGGTGTAAACCTGGCATATTACAGAAAACAAAAAGTAGTAGTTACATAGCGCATACTACCAAAGTAGGTAATGATCACCCAAGCAATGTAGCTCACGTGTTAAACCACATATTTACACCCATCTCTGCCAATCCCTCCACTGGCTTCCAATTGCCCAGTGGATAAAATTCAAAATGCTAACACTGACGTAAAAAACTGTTCATAACACTGCCCCTAATTACATCACTGATCTTGTCTCCAAATATCACCCAAACCATACTCTCCTCACAAGACCTCCTACTCTCTAGCTCCCTTGTCTCCTCCTCCCATGCTCGTCTCCAGGACTTCTCCAGGGCTTCCCCCATCCTCTGGAACTCCCTACCCCATCAGACTATCGCCCACTCTGCTCACCTTTAGGCGCACTCTGAAAACCTATCTCTTCAGGGAAGCCTATCCCGCCCTCAGCTAATACTGAAATCCTCCACTCTTCCTACCACTCCATCCCCCACAGTCATTACCTCCTGTACCACTATCCCCTCCCTCCTAGATTGTAAGCTCCAAGGAGCAGGGCCCTCGAACCCCTCTTGTATTGAATTGTATTGTTGCTGTATTGTCTCCCACCATAATGTAAAGCGCTGAGTAAACTGTCGGCGCTATATAAATCCAGTATAATAATAATAATAATATTTATTAATCCCATTACAGGGAAAAGGAGTGATATCTGCTGCCAGTAAAACACACAACCACTGAACATATAATTAAAACAATACAAAAAAACAATCCCCTGGATCCCCTTGCCCAGGTATTCCTCCAGACAACTGGGTATAGAAGAGGATTTATCTGGAGTCTAGGGTGGTACACAAGGAGAGGCTGGAGAGCTCTCCAAGAAGTTCCTATCTTGGGTATGTATATAGTTGCCAGGAATTTGTCCTCATTTTACTGGTCCTGGGGCATTCCATACACCCCGTACCCCATCCAAGTTCAATACTCCTAATAAAACTAAAAAATAACAAGCTCAAGGACAGTTTACTGTCTCTGGAAGGCAAGTCTGTGGAAATGCATGTTGCCTGGCTGTGCAGGACTATGGGGGGACCCAAATCTTCAGCAACTCTGAAAGAGGTAGTGCCAGGGGTGGACTGACCATTTAGGCGCTCAGGCAGTGCCCGAGGGCCCAGGGTCAGTAGGGGGCCCCATGAGATGCCCCTGGTACCTTTTCTAGGCTTTTTTGGGTGTGTCTTGAGTGTGGGTGAGGACACAGGGGCTCCATGATTTCCTATTGCCCGGGGGTCCCATGAGTTGTCAGTCTGCCCCTGGGTAGTGCTACATACACAAGCCCCAAAGTATTTGGTTTTGAATTTTTAATAGATGCATGAGGCCTCATTTAAATTGTATCCATCTAAGATGCTTTAATAAGATGTTAATAAAATGTGTTCAAAAGTTCTGATAAACTTTAATATAAGATCAGCAGCCCTGTCATCTTTCTAATTGCCGTCTGTGTTTCTGCTATGGGGATTCGCCCTTCTTGTTTGTCCTGGTGGCCACTGTCACCAGGACTAAGAGTGATCGGAAAATCTCAAGTTTTGATTTGTCCCCAGAACAGGAATAGAAGGGAAAATCTTCAAAAGGAGGTACTTGCTGCAGTGACAACTGTCTAAAGCTTGCCATACATGGATTGAAAATGTTGATCCATCTATAATCATCCCTGTTTATAAGAAGTTGATCGATAGATCGACTACAGCCTGCAGCCAATGAGCTGCAGTGCTAATGGGTGTATTCTGTCAAAGTGGAAGTCCTGCTGTCAGAATACAATGACACAGCGGGAGGATTCTTCCATCTACATCAAATGAGTGGATGGGAGAATCAGGTCAGTTTTTTTTTCAACCTGCTGGTTGAACAAAAAAAACTGGCTCATGTAGTGCCAGCTCAAAATAGAATTTACCTCACTTTGTACAAATTTCCTCTAACTTTCTGTTGTGTTTATGGAACAGGAAGTACAAAGAAATTTCCCTGAATAAACCAAAAAAAGACAGGGGTTTTAATTTTTTCCTACTTTATGATTAAAAAAATGTTTGGTTTAAAATACACTTCAATGCCCATATATGGCATAAGAAAAAGAAACAATTGCTATAGCGCAAAATTGAGTATAAATTTATATTAGGAGAAAAGAGGGGAAAAGGGCCTAAAAAGTATCAGTTACATAGTTAGTCTGGCTGAAAAAAAGAAAAAAGTCCATCCAGTTCAACCATTAAAAAAAAAAAGTTATAATCCTATACCCACAGTTGATCCAGAGGAAGGCAAAAAAAACCAGCAAAGCACGATCCAATTTGCTCCTGCAGGGGAAAAAAATTCCTTCCTGATCCCCTGAGAGGCAATAGGATATTCCCTGGATCAACTTTACCTATAAATGTTATTTCCAGTTATATTCTGTGTATCTAAGAAAGAATCCAGGACATTTTTAAAGCAATCCACAGAGCTGGCCAGAACCAACTCTTGAGGGAGTCTATTCCACATTCTCACAGCTCTCACTGTGAAGAAACCTTTCCGTGTTTGGAGATTAAATTTCTTTTTCTCCAGACGTAAAGAGTGCCCCCTTGTCCTCTGTGATGACCTCAGGGTGAATAACTACACCGAGTTCACTATATGAACCACTGATGTATTTATACATGGAGATCATATCCCCCCTTATGTATGATACATGGAGATCATATCCCCCTTATGTATTATACATGGGGATCATATCCCCCTTTTATGTATTATACATGGAAATCATATCCCCCTTATGTATTATACATGGTGATCATATCCCCCTTATGTATTATACATGGTGATCATATCCCCCTTTTATGTATTATACATGGGGATCATATCCCCCTTTTATGTATTTATACATGGAGATCATATCCCCCTTCTATGTATTATACATGGAGATCATATCCCCCTTATGTATTATACATGGAGATCATATCCCCCCTTATGTATTATACATGGAGATCATATCCCCCTTATGTATTATACATGGTGATCATATCCCCCTTATGTATTATACATGGAGGTCATATCCCCCTTATGTATTATACATGGAGATCATATCCCCCCTTATGTATTATACATGGAGATCATATCCCCCTTATGTATTATACATGGTGATCATATCCCCCCCTTATGTATTATACATGGAGATCATATCCCTCCTTATGTATTATACATGGTGATCATATCCCCCCTTATGTATTATACATGGTGATCATATCCCCCCTTATGTATTATACATGGTGATCATATCCCCCCCTTATGTATTATACATGGAGATCATATCCCCCCTTATGTATTATACATGGTGATCATATCCCTCCTTATGTATTATACATGGAAATCATATCCCCCTTATGTATTATACATGGTGATCATATCCCCCATTATGTATTATACATGGAGAACATATCCCCCCTTATGTATTATCCATGGTGATCATATCCCCCCTTATGTATTATCCATGGTGATCATAAACCCCCCTTATGTATTATACATGGAGATCATATCCCCCCTTATATATTATACATGGTGATTATATCCCCCATTATGTATTGAACATGGAGATCATATCCCCCCTTATGTATTATACATGGAAATCACATCCCCCCTTATGTATTATACATGGAGATCATATCCTCCATTATGTATTATACATGGAGATCATATCCCCCTTTATGTATTATACATGGTGATCATATCCCCCTTTATGTATTATCCATGGTGATCATATCCCCCTTATGTATTATACATGGAAATCATATCCCCCTTATGTATTATACATGGTGATCATATCCCCCCTTATGTATTATACATGGAGATCATATCCCCCCTTATGTATTATACATGGAAATCATATCCCCCTTATGTATTATACATGGTGATCATATCCCCCCTTATGTATTATACATGGAGATCATATCCCCCCTTATGTATTATACATGGAGATCATATCCCCCCTTATGTATTGTACATGGAGATCAAATCCCCCCTTATGTATTATACATGGAGATCATATCCCCCTTATGTATTATACATGGAGATCATATCCCCCTTATGTATTATCCATGGTGATCATATCCCCCATTGTGTATTATACATGGTGATCATACCCCCCATTGTGTATTATACATGGTGATCATATCCCCCCTTATGTATTATACATGGTGATCATATCCCCCATTATGTATTATACATGGTGATCATATCCCCCATTATGTATTATACATGGAGATCATATCCCCCTTATATATTATACATGGAGATCATATCCCCCTTATGTATTGTACATGGAGATCAAATCCCCCTTAAGTATTATACATGGAGATCATATCCCCCTTATGTATTATACATGGAGATCATATCCCCCCTTATGTATTATACATGGAGATCATATCCCCCTTATGTATTATACATGGAGATCATATCCCCCCTTATGTATTATACATGGTGATCATATCCCCCCCTTATGTATTATACATGGAGATCATATCCCCCTTATGTATTATACATGGAGATCATATCCCCCTTATGTATTATCCATGGTGATTATATCCCCCCTTATGTATTATACATGGTGATCATATCCTCCATTACGTATATTACATGGTGATCATATCCCCCCTTATGTATTATACATGGAGATTATATCCCCCCTTATGTATTATACATGGAGATCATATCCCCCATTATGTATTATACATGGAGATCATATCCCCCCTATGTATTATACATGGTGATCATATCCCCCCTTATGTATTATACATGGAGATCATATCCCCCCTTACGTATTATACATGGAGATCATATCCCCCCCTTATGTATTATTCATGGTGATCATATCCCCCATTATGTATTATACATGGTGATCATATCCCCCATTATGTATTATACATGGAGATCATATCCCCCATTATGTATTATCCATGGTGACCATATCCCCCATTATGTATTGTACATGGAGATCATATCCCCCCTTATGTATCATCCATGATGATCATAGCCCCCCTTATGTATTATACATGGAGATCATATCCCCCCTTATGTATTATACATGGAGATCATATCCCCCCTTATGTATCATCCATGATGACCATATCCCCCCTTATGTATTATCCATGGTGATCATATCCCCCCTTATGTATTATACATGGTGATCATATCCCCCATTATGTATTGTACATGGAGATCATATCCCCCCTTATGTATTATCCATGGTGATCATATCCCCCCTTATGTATTATACATGGAGATCATATCCCCCTTATGTATTATACATGGTGATCATATCCCCCATTATGTATTGTACATGGAGATCATATTCCCCCTTATGTATTATCCATGGTGATCATATCCCCCCTTATGTATTATCCATGGTGATCATATCCCCCTTATGTATTATACATGGAGATCATATCCCCCCTTATGTATTATACATGGTGATCATATCCCCCATTATGTATTGTACATGGAGATCATATCCCCCCCTTGTGTATTATACATGGAGGTCATCTCCCCCCCTTAATCTTTTATAATGTAATGCTGTTATAATGTCAGTAAATCGCTGCACTTAGATGGTGGCGCCCTCTTCCTTTGTTTACATCCCATATACTGTATGTATCTCTCCAGCCATATCTAATATGTTAAAAAAGTGTACCTTGTAACGCAAACCTTTCCTACAAAGACTTGCCGGCTCCTCCAGCGAGAGCTCTTTTTGTACAATGCAATGTTCAATCTGTGCCCTTCTCAACAAACACTTTTTATTTGATTTTCCCAGTTTTCCCATAATCAAAATTTGCTGTTCCCATACAGGTAAACACATCTGATTCTATTATGTGTATAGTAACAAAATTTTAATTGGAAAATAATGTTGCTTTTTCCCCCGAGCCTGGAAACGCTACTTTTGGAGAGAACAGTGAGACGTTTTATTCTAAGTTCTGCTTTTCAAACTCATGAAAAGCTGATTTTACACAGCGCTGTGGTGAAATGATACCCTGACAAGCAACGCTCATTAAAAGAGCATTATCTGCTCGCCCTGTGATCTACTGTAGGAGCTTACAAGACCCTGGAGGATTTTTCCCGCATCTTCTACTGCGATATATTTTCCAGAGAACATATAAACATATCAGCTGGAAAAAAAATGAAAATTCTTTATTTTTGTAATTAATTTAACAAATACAGGGAGCATGACAAATGAATGCGCGACTCGGTAAATTAGAACCGGGCAATAATTAGTGAGTGAAAAATGATACATATGAGGTTTGTATGAAAAGTACAATAAAACGATTGGCAGATTCAGAAGCACAGGCTGTGCTGTATAATAGCCACTAGCAATAGTCTGTATTTTAGCAACAGCTTAGAGGTTCTGTATTAAAGTTGACCTATACCCAAAAAATTACGATATGCTATCTTATAGGGAGCAAACCCCATAAATATTGTTTTGCCTTGGATTCCTCCTGAAAACCAACAGTATTCTTCCTGACATGCGACTGTGCCTAAGCACTCCTGTTTCTGTTGCCTTTCAATTGCATATCTGCATTGTGAGAACATATAACATAGATCCAATCAGGCCCGGATTGGGACAAAAAAATAGTCCCGGGCATTTTAGACTGAGCAGCCCATATCCGGGGGGTTTATTGGACGTGTGTGCAAGGGCATTCGCAGAGGCAGTTGGTGACAAAATATGCACGGTAAGGGGACTGCACTGTAAAGGGGCACTGTATTGATTACACTGCCCCTTTACAGCGCAGTCCACTTTATATCACAGTGCCTCTTTACATTACAGTGCCCCTAGAGATCTAATCACAGTGCCCCCTATATATTCAAACAGATGGTCCAATCCGGCAAAGACACATCCCCATATAGCAATGTCTCTTTGCTGGACAGGGATGTCTCTTTGCTGGATAGGGATGTCCCTTCTTGGATTGGGCTGTCTCTTTGCTGGATTGGGATGGCAAAGAGACAGCCCAGTCCAGCAAAGAGACAGCCCAATCCAGAAAAGATACTTCGCCATCCAGCAAAGAGACATCGCCTTCAGCAAAGAGACATCCCCCTCCAATAAAGAGACAGCCAGTCCAGCAGAGACAGCTCATCCAGCAAAGAGACAGCCCATCCAGCAAAGAGGCAGCCATTCAGCAAAGAGGTAGCCCATCCAGCAAACAGCACATCCAGCAAAGAGACAGTTCATCCAGCAGACAGCTCGTCCAGCAAAGAGACATCCCCCTCCAGCAAAGAGACAGCCCCTCCAGCAGAGACAGCTCATCCAGCAAAGAGACAGCCCATCCAGCAAAGAGACAGCCCATCCAGCAAAGAGACAGCTGTCCAGCAAAGAGACAGCCATCCAGCAAAGAGAAAGCCCATCCAGCAGACAGCTCGTCCAGCAAAGAGACATCCCCCTCCAGCAAAGAGACAGCCCATTCAGCAGAGACAGCTCATCCAGCAAAGAGACAGCCCATCCAGCAAAGAGACAGCTGTCCAGCAAAGAGACAGCCCATCCAGCAAGAGACAGTTCATCCAGCAAAGAGACAGCCCATACAGCAAAAAGACAGCCCCTCCAGCAAAGAGACAGCCCATCCAGCAGAGACAGCTCATCCAGCAAAGAGACAGCCTGTCCAGCAAAGAGACAGCTCATCCAGCAAAGCAACAGCTCAACCAGCAAAGAGACATCCCCGTTCAGCAAAGAGACAGCTCATCCAGCAAAGAGACAGCCCATCCAGCAAAGAGACAGCTCATCCAGCAAAGAGACAGCCCCATCCAGCAAAGAGACAGCCTGTCCAGCAAAGAGACAGCACTTCCAGGAAAGAGACAGCCTGTCCAGCAAAGAGACATTCCCATCTACCACAGTGTGCCAGCAGGTGAAGAAGAGAGGCCGCCGTTGTCCCTTCAGTGCAGCGGCCAGCCGAGGAGGTGTCCCTGTGTCAGTGGCGTTTCCTGCTCTCCACTGGAGCCGTCACTGCCACTCCGCTTGTAGGCCCTGCTTTAGGCATAGCCGCACAGCGGGAGGTGAGTGGCGGCCGCGGTCTGTATTAGCCCTGTCATCTTAAACCTGGTGGCCCCGGCTCACTGGGCAAATGCCTCGTGTGCCATATGGGTAGTCCGGGCCTGGATCCAATCCATACCCACCTCTGAATACTGTTAGTCTCATCAGATATGGAGTGAGATTTACAGTGGTTGTAAAGGCTAAAGGTTTTTTGCAAAAAAAACCCTTCAATGTGCATCACACCCCGCAGCCCCCCCAATACTTACCTGAGCCTAATCCAGCAATATGCATGAGAGCCGAGGCTCTCCTCTCTCTCCTCATTTGCTGAGATCACAGCCAGTGAGGAGTAAACAGGGGGTGTGGTTGAGCCATGCTCTATGTGTCCCATTGACACACAGAGGTAGCTCAGGAGCAATCTTGCACGAGTGCCCCCAGAGCAAGCAGTTAACTCTGGGAGCACTAAGCGGGGGGGAGGGGCCAGAAGCACCAGCAGGGGACCC
The DNA here is from genome assembly GCF_062004578.1 of Staurois parvus. Lineage (NCBI taxonomy): Eukaryota > Metazoa > Chordata > Amphibia > Anura > Ranidae > Staurois > Staurois parvus. The sequence goes on along the minus strand of NW_028318374.1, from coordinate 5,459,877 downwards.
GAGAAGAGGAGAATCAGGACTAATTTGTGCAAAACCAAAAGTATAACATGTTTGCTATTCTTCTTTTTTTTGTAAAGCTGAACCTATATAACCACTTCAAAGATGTCACTACTGTGTTGATCATTGTTTCTCCTCCTGCTGCTTCTTTGTCATTCCCCTACCAGTCATCTGGGGGAAAGTCAAATTATCAGGAAGCAAAGCCTCTATCAACATAGCTGCTTATACATAGAGCAATAAAGCAAAATAAGACATTGTTATACAGTATATATATATATATATAGTCTGCTCAAAAAATTTAAAGGAACACTTTTTAATCAGAGTATAGCATCAAGTCAATTAAACTCCTGGGACATTCATTGATCTGGTCAGTTAAGTAGCAGAGGGGCTTGTTAATTAGTTTCAGCTGCCTTGGTGTTAATGAAATTAACAACAGGTGCACTAGATATGCAACAGTGAGATGACCCCCAAACCAAAAATGGTTTTACAGGTGGAGGCCACTGACATTTTCCTCCCTACTCATCTTTTCTGACAGGTTTTCACTAATTTTACATTTGGCTAGGGGTTAGTGTCACTACTGGTAGCATGAGGCGATACTTGGACCCTACAGAAGTTGCACAGGCAGTCCAACTCCTCCAGAATGGCACATCAATACGTGCCATTGCCAGAAGGTTTGCTGTGTCTCCCAGCACAATCTCAAGAGTATGGAGAAGATTCCAGGAGACAGGCAGTTACTCTAGAGCTGGACAGGGCTGTAGAAGGTCCTTAACTCATCAGCAGGTATGTGCCAGTATGTGCTCCTTTGTGCAAGGTGGAACAGGATGAGAAGTGCTGGAGCCCTAAAAAATGACCTCCAGCAGGCCACTGGTGTGAATGTCTCTGATCAACAGTGGCCTGAGATTTTGACATCCTCTAGTGGGTCCTGAAAGGGTCTGGTCTGGAGAAGAAATGGAGAACATTCTGCTGCCTGTAACATCGTTCAGCATGACCGTTTTGGTGGCGGGTCAGTGATGGTCTGGGGAGGCATACCCATGGAGGGACACACAGATCTCTACAGGCTAGACAATGGCACCCTGTCTGCCAATAGGTATTAGGATGAAATCCTTGGGCCCATTGTCAGACCCTACGCTGGTGCAGTAGGTCCTGGCTTCCTCCTGGTGCATGACAATGCCCGGCCTCACGTGGTGAGAGTATGTAGGCAGTTCCTGGAGGATGAAGGAATTGATACCATTGAATGGCCCCCACGCTCGCCTGACCTAAATCTAATATAGCACCTCTGGGATATCATGTTTTGGTCCATCTAACACAGCCAGGTTGCACCTCAGACTGTCTAGGAGCTCAGTGATGCTCTGGTCCAGATCTGGGAGGAAATCCCCCAGGACACCATCCATCATCTTATTAGGAGTACGCCCCGATGTCAGGCATGCATATAAGCACGAGAGGGCCATACAAACTACTGAGTACCATTTTGAGGTGCTGCAATGAAATTTCAGCAAAATGGACTAGCCTGCTGCATCATTTTTTCACTTTGGTTTTTGGAGTGTCTTTGAATTCAGTCCTCTGTAGGTCGATCATTTTCATTTCCATCAAACGATGGGGCATCTTTACATTCTTAACACATTACCTAGTCTATATCAGTATAAATATCCAGCATAATATTTTTCCCCATTGAGATTTTTGAGCAGTGTATATGTGCTTTGACTATGAGGGCTTTCGAAATGTATAGAGTTAGGACTGCAGGTAATACTGAGATGCCGTGATGTGGCCTCTGCGGCAATAAATCTTTAGACTCTCAGCAGATCAGCCTCTACATTTTTGGCAATGTGGAAATATAGAGAGCAGCTGAGCATATGCAGAGCAGGGTGAAATAGTGTTTTACTGGATTTTAAAAAGTATAGGCACTTATTTTTAAAGTTTTAAATAGTTATATCTGCAAAAGGGGCCTGCATAAAGTGATCTAGCAGGACTTCATTTTCTGATTAAAGTTCCACTCAAAGTCTTTGAGTCCTCATACAACCTCCTTCTACATAGGACCAGAAACCTTAAGCAATCTGTGAAAATCTGATCGCACCTGATACCCTTCAAATGGTAAACGTTGTTTGCAAATGAAGAATAAATAAAGGTTGAAAAATCTGTCAATGTAGATATATTTTGGATATGTCATCTGATAATTTTAAATACCTCCTGCAGGAACCTAAGAAAGGGACTCGTCCCTTGAGATAAATGTACCATGGTAGCTCAGTGCAGTAAACTCTTTGTCTTTGTGAGACCTGCTACCAAAACATGCATTAAAAAAGACTTGCTTCTCTAAAATTCATGAGACTAACTGTTCAAGACAAATTGAAAATGACTAAACTGAAAATCTTTTCACCTTTAATTTGGACTTGATGGATGATGCTGACATGCGGATGCATGACCTCATTGATTTGCAGACCAAAGCTTTCCTAGAGCAAAGATTCTTCCAACAAACTCTTGACAAACTTTGGTGCTCCCAAAAAATGCTTCTATCAGACTTATTCTTATTTGCAACAGCTTGCCTCTGTGAATCTATATTTTCTGTATAGTTTAATGTGAATGAAAATAATTCAACACTTTGAAAACATGAGTAACAAGACTGAAGATTTAGCCTGTCAAGCCAACATATAACCATATTCATAGGTCATAGTCATAGCAGCCGAGTCTTAGTCCTTCAATATTCTGTTGGGAGAGCTGAAATGTGTATATGAGGTGCCCCAAACTTGCAGTCACTAGAATTAAAGATGTTGGCCAGTCCTGCTACCCTAAGGTTAAAACTTGTAGCCAGGACTTAGTTGCTGGTTGTATATATATATATATATATATATATATATATATGTATATATATATACACTATATTGCCAAAAGTATTGAGCTCTCCAAGTCATTGGATTCAGGTGTTCCAATCACCTCCATGGCCACAGGTGTATAAAATCAAGCACCTAGGCATGCAGACTGCTTCTACAAACATTTGTGAAAGAATGGGTTGCTCTCAGGAGCTCAGTGAATTAAAGCGTGGTCCCATGATAGGTTGCCACCTGTGCAATTTTCTTGCTACTAAATATTCTACAGTCAGCTGTTAGTGGTATCATCACAAAGTGTTAGCAACTGGGAAAAACAGCAACTCAGCCATTAAGTGGTAGGCCATGTAAAATGACAGAGCGGGGTCAGTGTACCAGTGCACAAAGCAAGGTCCATAAAGACATGGATGAGTGAGTTTGGGGTGGAGGAACTTGACTAGCCTGCACAGAGTCCTGACCTCAACCCGACAGAACACCTTTGGGATGAATTAGAGCGGACACTGCGAGCCAGGCCTTCTTGTTCAACATCAGTGCCTGACCTCACAAATGTGCTTCTGGAAGAATGGTCAAACCTTCCCATAGACACACTCCTAAACCTTGTGGACAGCCTTCCCAGATGAGTTGAAGCTGTTATAGCTGCAAAGGGTGGGGCCAACTCAATATTGAACCCTACAGACTAAGACTGGGATGCCATTGAAGTTCATGTATGTGTAAAGGCAAGCGTCCCAATACTTTTGGCAATACAGTGTAATCTCGACACCTGAGGATCCAAGGACTACTTGTGTACTGCAACTATTCTTTTTGCATCAAAAGAATATACCTTTCTTTTCTTTTACAAAGGTTTATTGGCGGATTTAACAATTTATAGAGATAAGAGTCAATTCAAAAGAGTACAGAATGTACAGAGAAAACAATTGTGTAAGTAAAATGAGTTGCAAAAGAACCGATGATTAACTGTCACAACCAGACATGTATAATTAACTGTGTAGCAGAATCAAAAATATCAAAAGTGTGCAATAACTTCACAGCAGGATATAGAAACTTTACAAGAAGATCTCAATAAAATAAAGGAGAGGGCAAATACATGGCAAATGAGGTTTAATGTTGAAAAATGTAAAGTAATGCACTTGGGGCAAAAAATAGGAATGTGTGCAATGCCAAGCTGCAGAAAACAATAATAACAGATAAAACAATCCTGCCACTTAAATCAAACTCTGGTTTGGCAACATCTGGAGTATGCCGTCCAGTTCTGGTCACCTGTCCTCAGGAAGGATGTGCTGGAACTGGAAAGAGTGCAGAGAAGGGCAACAAAGTTAATAAGGGGACTGGAGGACCTCAGTTACAAGGAATGACTACAAACATTAAACTTATTCTCCCTGGAGAAGAGACAGTTGAGAGGAGATATGATAGCAATATACAAATGCCTCAATGGTGATAAATAATAAACTATTCAGTCTCTTAATGAAATTGGAGAAGTGATTTAATCTTAAACTACATAGGGAGGTTTTTTCACTGTCAGAGCGGTAAAGATGTGGGACTCCCTTCCACAATCAGTGGGGTCAGCAGGAAGTATTCATAGTTAAAAAAAAAAAAACTCTTAGATGGGTATCTTAGCGAACACAATATACAGAGATATGGGATATGTCACAAGTTAGCCTGCAGTTTCTGGTTTGTGTTCTTACCTCCTTGCTGCAGTCCTGTTCTTGATCCCTTCTCATATGTTTGTCTGTGCTCACCTATGGACGTCGTCTGTTGTTCTCTGAGTTTTATTTCCTTCTCTTCCATCACTTCCTGGCCCGCCTGCTTGTTTGCCTGTCTATATAGGACATGCTCAGACTAGGCCACTTTGCCTGAGCAACTTCCTAGTGGTCGGAGCTCATGTGTGTTGCTACTGCCTGAATCCTATATTGACTACTTGTGTACCGACCCCAGCTTCGTTCTCTGACCTTGCTTGTTTTCCGCCTGTCCTGACCTCGGCTAGCCTATTGAATTTTGATTGTCTCCTCCCATTATACTCTGCTCCCGCAAGTGGTGTCCTCAACCTCAGCTGGGCGTACCTGGGGGCCACGACCTGGTCCCAGCTTGCTGCAAGTCCATCCCCTCCATCAGGGGCTCTGGTGAAGAAGCAGGCTGGGGCTTAGACTCCACGCCCTGGGGAACCCCAAGTTGAGTATCAACAAGAGGTCACTACCACAGGTGCTGACAGGATATGATTTGACATGAGCACACACAGCCACACAGGTTGAACTTGACATGATGGACTGGTGTCTTTATTCAACCTTATCAACTATGTGACTTTGTGTACAACAAGAAAAGGAAATACAGAATGTCCAATGTATAAAAACTAATGAGGAATAGAAGTCTCATTGAAGGGCTCAACTGCTGATTGGAAATGACCAAAGGTGGGTGCAGAGATGACACAAGAAGATACATTTCATAGAATAAAAAAGGAGGACTAGTAAATTACCAAGAAACCTCTTGGGTTTTCTGAGAGATATAAGAATCCAATGAATGGTTGAAGCCACCAAGTGTCCATCTTTAGTTGAACTATCAGTATTGGGTGAACTAAACCTTTAAAGCTTACTTATGGTCAAAATTAAAAATCTTATATTCATTTTCAAACTGAATTTCAATTATTTCTAGCCTATTATTGTGAATGATCTTGAAGTTTGTAAAGATCCCTACACATTTACTTCCCTGAATTCTGTGAAACCTTTCTCTATGCCCTATGTGTAGGCACTGCTTTCACAGAGACTGCCTTCTGATCTACAGAGGTAATGAGAGGAAGAGTTTCAGGAGGCGGAGTCAGGAATCACTGCTTGCAGATGGCAAGGTACCATAGGATATGTAGTCCATAGAAACTGAAAGCATACGAGAAGAAGCTGCAAAGCATGCAGGGCATCCAGGAAGTTGTGGAAAGAGTAGGGCAGCAGACAAACAGAAGTCACAATATGAAAGAAGATTTTTCAAGTAAACTTACAGTGCATTTTCAAGTACAGTATTATTATTACAATGCTTATGTTATAAAATACATGGAACAAAATTCATCCAGTCCCTGCTGTAACATACAAATTTTGATCCATGTGTGGTCAGCCTAAGACTTGGTGGACTGTTGGGTGGGAAGAGAGGACATTTAAAGGATAAGTGTGAAAAAGCCAGCAGTGTGTGGTTGCACTCCACCATCTCTCTTAATATGAAATTTCTAGGTCAACTTGAATTTGAAGGCACAGCACATATAAAAACGAAGAATGAGACTGAAGTAGAGCAGAAATGAATTAACTGTGCTCATATAGTTGGAATGAGAAGATTTGCGGCACAAAAGTTATCCTGCAGTGGAGCTTGATGATGTCCTCAAGGACACGGCCAGTAACTCACTAGGCCACATCTACGACGAAGATTAAAATGCACTCAGCTTTCCCTCCTGCTACCAGTCTGCATTCTATCACATCTGTAAGCATTTTTTCCGTGTAATATTCATATTTTGTGATGGTCTGATATAATTATACCATGCCATCTGTAGCGATTCCTTGAACACGCGTTTCTCGAGAGATGAAAAGAGCTGTTTACCGGAGTCCTTCAGGAATTGTACAAGGATCTTCACTCATCTAAAAAAAAAAATCACAACCCTATAAAGGACCGATAAACTAGAAAACACAAGCCACTCTGCCTCTTGGATGACGTGCTTAGAAGCCACAAGCTCAGTTCCTTTTAATTATCTGCCAGAACCTTGAAAGCGTCTTGCTACAAATATTGATATAACTCAGTGATTATCAACGTCTTACTGGGTTTCAATTGTGTTCCAGGAAAAGCGTTCTTCTAAAGCCACTTGTTACAAAAGAAAGAGAGATCTCTTTATAGAACTGCATGGAGAAAAACATGGAGTGTTATGTTAGCCAAGGATAAGTCAAAGAAAAACTCAGCTCGCCATTTGCATGGAAACCAACCACATACTTCTGTCTTGATCCTAAGCCAGGAACAAAATAGTGAAAACACTTAGGTGTCTAGATAAAAGGGGGCAAAGGATCAAATGTGTGAATATTGCAACTGTTCTTTCATCGCTTATCATCCAAATGTATGGATTACTTAAAAAGAGAAGCTTAAAATGGAACCGAAATCTCTCCAACAACTATTATTAATTCTTATGCTACTGGCATTAGTAAATAGAGAAGAAGGTATATTATATTTACTTGTTTTCATTTTTTTTTCTTTTACATTTCCTCTGTTGCTTCCTAGTTTCTGGTTAAAATGATATCATACATCCCATAAGTTTTCATGAGGGGAAGAAGGGCTTTCTCAGCTAAGCACATCCTCCTGCCTACTTTCCTGAGCTAAGGGCAGATAGATTCCAGGAAGTAAAAGCTATATGAATCATCTGTTTCTAATCAAGATTTTGCTAGGGGCGGCTTTGTTTTTTTTTTGGTTTGATTTCCCAACAAAATAAAGCATGGAAACATTGATGGATGGGTGAGTTTGCTTTGAACAATAAAAATAAATTAAATAGCATTTTCAGTTTGTGGTGCTCAGATACCATTAAAATGTCATTAAACCTTAAAAATTATTTGTATATATGTCTATAAAATTGTGTCCTGCACCTGTGCTCATTGTGTTTCTATACAAGTTATCTTTCATCTTTTTTTTTTTTTTTAATCCTCCCATTTCCATGTACTGCCCCCTTGTCTGTGACAACATCACTGCAGTCGATCTTGTGGTCCCTGCATTGCCACTCTTAGTGTTCATGCTCCCGCTACTGCCTGTTGGGAGAAGGCATTGATTTTCTTACTTTGTCACATAAAATAATGAAATGACAACCGTTCTAGCTATTATTCATCCCAAGAATAACAACTGTAATGCAATTAATTGAATAATAATATTTTAGTTATTGAAGGTGGAGTTTGTTCTGAAAGACAGCCCCAGTCATCACGTATGGCGCATAGGAGAAAAGAGGGAGCGAATGTCGCTTAAGCGACTGGAGCTGCCCCATGTGATGGCCCCACATTTGATGAAAAGGAGTCACATGGGGCAGCTCCAGCACCTTGAGTGACATTTGCTCCATCTTTCCTCTTATGCCCCCCCCAATGTAATGACTGGGGCTGTTCTTTATAATAAACTCCACCTCCACCAGTTAAAATATTACTATATAATGAATTGTATTACAGTTGCTATTTTTGAGATGAATAATGGCTTAAAAAGTTAGTTGTTAATTAGTTGTTAGGAAATTTATTTTTTTTTTTTATAAAACCAAATAACCGCAACAGTGTCAGTCAACACTGAGCTTACAGGAAGAAAAAGATAACTGCAGGATATGCCAGCGGCTCACTGTTTGCTCTGCCCACTGATCGTATGCTGTGGTGCGAAGCAAGTGAAACAAGGTTACATGACCATCATAAATAGTTACAAAAATAAGGTATGTTCTAATGTTTTTTTATTAGTTTTAAGTAAATTTGCTTATATTGCAATCATTCATTTGAAATGGTGACTGTGGGCTTAATGATACTTTAAAGTGTTACTAAACCCAGAACCCTGCATTCATTACATTTGACCTCACACAGTACACAGCACATGGAAATGCAAGTATTTTAGTCGCAGCGACTTTCAGAAGGTTACTCCCCTACTTTGATGCGACTTAGTGCCAGAGAGTGAAAAGTCAGATCAAAGTCACATCAAAGTCGCAGTGGGATTTAGGCAACTTTGGAGTTGCACATGTGTGAATGGAGCCTTATGAAAGAATGATAAAAGAATGTTACATGCAAAAGCCAACAAACAGAAATGGACATTCCACACATTACAGGTACTACTAGTTACTTTTGCAAAATGTTTACATTTTACTTTTTTTACTTCTGAGGCATTTGCAATGCAATTTTTTTTATATATGTAGCGCTCCTCTAGATAGCCAGGGGGAGCTAGTTGCTAATTGTTAGTTAGAAAGGCTGAGCAGCAGCCTGGAAATAGTTAGCAGGGTCAAATTTTGGTCAGGGCTGAGAGGCTCTGCAGATCAATTCCTTGATACCTCCCTCTGCTCTAGAATCTTGGAGAAGATTCTAGAAACAGTGGGTGGGGGTGAGGAGGGTCTGCATACATATGGGATCCAGAGCAATCCTCAGGGAGGTGGCTTGGCATGGGGTCAGGACAGTCCTTAAAGTGTTACTAAACCCAGGACCCTTCATTTACTATATCTGGTCTTCCACAGTACACAGAACATGGAAATGCAATTATTTTAGTAAATATAAACTAAATACCTTTTTATCATCAGCAGTATATAGCAGTGACTTCTATCACTGTCCAGAAGAGCACTGGTTAAAGCTTGTGGGAGGAGTTTTCATCCTCCCCTGATTGTCCTATGAGGCTGCATAACCCCTGCCCCTCTGTCTGTACAGTGCTGATTGGCCCTGTGCTTATCACATGCACTCTCCCAAGAAAAAAAAATCTCCAGCAATACACACCAAACTGAGGATGGACTGGGGACAGTAGAAGAAGGGGAGGATCAGAGAAGACAGGATCAAACAGCTTTTTTACACATGTGGAGGATTAACCCCTTAGGTTCCACAGTCAGTATAACAAGCATGCTTTAATGCATATACAGACTGATTGTACTGTTGTGGGTTTAACCTTAAGTTGCATTTTAAGTCTTTTTAATATTTTTAGATATACAGTACATTTGGGAGGGATCAGCTAAACATTTTCCATTACTAGATTATTTAAACAGTGATACAAATCTGGTTCATTGGCTGTTCCAAACAAACGTCTCTCTTTAAAAAAAGAAGACTGTATGGTGCTGCCATCAATATGCAAATCTTGATTTTATCAAGGGTCTACAGATAAGCCCTCAACTCCATCCCTGACCACTCCTCCTGGAAGCTGACAAAGGCAGGGAACATTACATGATTGCCACCAGAAGAGCAGAAGTGTCTTCAATTCGTGGGCTGTGATTGACATCTAAACTTCAAATTTTATATGCTGTACATGAGGCACAATGGCTGCACTTAAGAAGCATTCAACAGAGTGACAATGCTGCGGGGGTTTCCCTGCATGGTCATCTGCCTTGTCACCCTGCTGAAGGAACATGTACACTGAAGCAAAAAGCAAACTCCATGCAAAAGCATTCAGTTTGCTTAATGAGATTATAATTTTCCACTGGCAACTTTAAAAAAAACAAAAACTATAATTCTACTTTAAAGTGGACCTGAAATGAAAAGAAGATTTTCTATGTTATAGTTAAAATCTAGAAATAGTACTTATAGTATATATATATATATATATATATATATATATATATATATATATATATCATATATACTATAGTGCCTAAGCAGTACCCTACAATGTATCTTTTGCCTTGAATTCCTTCTGAAAATTAGCAGTCTACTTCTACTACCTAGGCACTCCTTTGCCTTGAGCCCCATAGCTGTATACCCGCAGTATGAGATCTAAAGCACTGCTGTCTCTAACTTCTAGTCTCACCAGATGTGGAGGAAGATTTGGTGAGGTCACTACTGTGCTGCTCACTGTTCTTTCTGCTGGAGAGGAAGCTGTACCTGTGGACTTGTAGTGCAAGAATCTCCCATGCTTCTGCTTCATCCATTCCCTGAATCTTTCCTCAACATCTCCTTCTATTTCTGGGATATTCCCCCAACACTTATATCACCAGTCATCAGGGAGCAGGCCTAACATAAGAGAAAAAAGCCTTGTTTCTTACCAAAATAGCCACCTCCACATAAAAACACAGTGCAGGACAAAAGGACTGATAGGCGGCACTGATGGGTACTGATAACCAGCACTGAGGAGGTACTGATAGCCAGCACTGATGGCCACTGATACAAAGCACTGATGGGCACTGATACAAAGTACTGATAAGCACTGATGGGCACTGATACAAAGCACGGATGGGCACACACTGATTATCAGAAATGCCGCTTATGGCTCTCTGATACTGTTCAACAGGTAAAAGGTTTTGGGCATAAAATTAGCTAATCTTACATAATTTTGGGGTGCTGAAAACGAAAATGACCCTAAAAAATGTTGATTGGCTCTAGTTTCCATGATATATTCACCCATCTAATGACGTAAGCCATTCAAAATTATGATGCAACTTCAGCTGCATATTGCGCAATTGATACTGGTGACCAATAGAAAATTGCATGTATACTGAGATGATGCAATATTAGCCTTTAATTGCATCACTTCACTGCATAAAAGCTGCAGTATCTGTAGCTGATTGTAGTTCGACAGCGTCTTTACATTTTGTTTTATGCTTATATAGGCTACTCAGTAATGCCTCGAACTTGTGTGAATAAAGCAGATAATTTCTGCTATATCTGCGGTGAAATAACTTTTATCTCACAAAAAAGGAGGATAACAGGAATGATTAAGAAAGCCTACAACTTGTATTTTGGCTGCAAGATAGGAGACCAGGACAAGAGCTGGGCACCACATATATGCTGCAATTCTTGTGGGACGGCACTGGAGCAATGGTTGAATGGAAAAAAGGCATCTATGCCTTTCGCTGTGCCAATGATTTGGAGAGAGCCAACAGATCATGTTAGTAATTGTTACTTTTGTATGGTGCCTCCAATTGTATAAAGTATATAGTAGAAAACTTTCCGTTTACAGAAAAACTAGAGCCAATTGACAAATTTCATTGTTATATTTGAACTCAGAATGTGAAATTCATTAAGAAATGGATCCTTTTGTTTCCAAAACTGGCAAAAAATAAAAATTTGTTGAACAGTGTAACTGGCACTTCCTGTTTACACTGTGATCAGCTGTGATTGAACACAGCTGATCACACGGTAAAAGAAGGCGCCCATTGGCCCTTTACCTGGACACGTGATCAGCTGTGTCCAAAGGACACAGTGATCACAGCTCACGCACAGTGCGTGCCCCAGGGGCCACGCAGGGGGTTTGGCTCTTTGAGGACATTCATAGACGCCCTCCCAGAACTAGCCAACTGCACTGTAGCCGTCTTTTGACTATAGCGAGGTCGGGAACTGGTTAAATTGTTTGTCTGGAGTTCTGCAATTTAATGTCCCACTTTAGCACAAATGCTGTGTAAAAACCAAATACCTACACAAACTTCAAGAGAATATACAGACTTCATGCACAGTTTTCCTGCATGCAGCTGAACTAAGGAAGGTTCCTCCACATTGCAGGGCAATTGTACAAATTACTAATCTACCCCAGTCCCATACTGCTTTTGTTCAATATATTTAAAGCAGAACTCTGTGAAGTTTTTTTCTTCCATGCAGTGGGGCTGTTCTCGCACTACATGGGTTAACTGCTCATTTTGTCCAGGGGCACACAGAAAAGCTATAGTCACCCAATCCGTCAATCTTCTGGAAAACTGTGCCCCCCCCCCCCATGTCCAGCAGTAGACTGCTCCTTCATGTCCAGAGCAGGTCTATGGGAGTGATGACGTCAGGAACAGTCCACTGCACAAGAGCGCTGGACCATGAGGGGGGAGGGAGCAGGAGTTGCAGGGACCTCTCTTGCGCTCGGGGGATCGGCGGATTAGGTAAGTATATCTCCATTCTCTTCACCCCTAGACAACACCAGGCAGTTAACCCATGTAGTTCGGGCACAGCCCCACTGAATGGCACTTTTTTTTTTCTTACTGGAGTTCTTCTTTATGGCTGTTACAACAAAAACAGTGATGATTTCCTAACATTAGTGTTTTACAAATTAAACTAACCATATTGATACATAACAAGCTGGGCTGGAAGGTAGTTAAAACTTATATTGATTAAGTTTTATGTCAAATTTATTGATGATGTGGAGGAAGCAGTAATATGAAGGTCTCATCTGTTAATGTCTCCCATCTTACAATTACTCATTAATGAGCAATTAATCATGAAGCACGGTAGTATTCAAGTAGGCTATCTCTGCACCCAGTCATCTGTGAATGAGTTTATCCTTGTCCAAAGCTATTTTCACTGCCAGCCTTTGATGCTAAATGGAAATAGAAGCCATGGCGAATTTATAAAAAAGATGTGGCTTTGTAAGCTATGACATAAATTGGAGATATTTGTGTGAAAATAATTCTTTGTTTAAAGCTTAATTCCAGTTTTGTTAAAAAAAGGAAAAGAAAAAACATTACATTTTTTATATATATATATACAGTTGCAAGAAAAAGTATGTTCTTCTATTGTTGTGACTTAGATGACGTTCAGAGCACATTTTATGCCCAATTCATGCAAAACTCCACGTAATCCCAAGGGGTTCACATACTTTTTCTTGCAACTGTATATATATATATATATATATATATATAAAAAGAAGGATTAAAGTGGAACTCCGGTTATAGCATATAACTATAGTATATATATATAATTTTTTGTTTTAGTAAATTTGTTTTTACAAAATTATTTAAATATAAATATATGTAACTATATATATATATATATATATATATATATATATATATATATTTTTTTTTTAACTATTTTTTTTAAATACATTTAATGTAAGGCAATGTCTGTGTTTGTGGAGGACAGAATTTCAAACATGGCCAGAGGCAAACATAAAATTGTGAAGGCTTCACCTTTCTGTCCCTTATCAATTACACTACAAGCACTATAGCTGCAGGCTAGCCTGTTTTAAGGCTTGTGACTGTACATACAGCAGAGAGCTCTATTTACACTGATCTCTGGTGCTGCTTCTTTTCAGTTTCATATGTTCTTATTTAAGTGCTGAATACATAAAAGTTAGAATGTAAAGTGCAAAATATAAAAAATACCAAGCCAGCAGGGTTACAACAAGAATGGATAGGTCCATGAAAACATACTTTAAAACTATAATTCTGTCTTCAAAAAATGCAGTATTGAAAGAGCCATGTCAGATGAGCAATATTGTCACAGTAGACAATTTGTGAGCAAATTTCTAACAGACCACTTACTTTTTCTTAAAGAGCTACTCTTTTACTAGAGATCTCATTCCCTCCCTCTCTGGCAAGTGAAATTCTGCAGCCACCAATGGCTGCATTCCCAGTAGGACATCACTCTCTCTCAACAATGCATTGGTTTTGCGGAGGGGAGCTTTGGGTTAGTAGTTTCCCCAAGTGTGCCAAACATAAGTGGTATCCATAATGATAAAGCAGATCCTACAACACAACCATTAGGGTGTCTGCAGACGAGCCTTCCAATCCAATCAACATGTCAGTTTTTCAGGTGGATCTGAATGGAGGGTCAATGTAAGTCTATGGGCAGGTGGATGAAAATAGCATGATCTGACTACCATGATCTGAGTCAATCTAGGTTTAAAAATAATGTAAAAGGTTTCCATCTTTTTCCCTTTTCTCCTTCCAATGACCAATGAGGGACAAGATCTCACAGTTGTTATGGCAAAAAGCTACAATACTTGCCTGCCATTTGTATGTTGCTGACCTGGATTGAACTGACTACTCTCTTGGTTGCTGCCTACCTAGATCTCTACCTGGATTGGACTACTTTTTTGCCTGCTTCGTTTCTTGCCAGGAGATGACTGTTCTCTTGTCTCCACAGTCCACACCATAGCTTCTTTGCTCCAGCCACTGCCTTGATGGAGAGATCCTGAGGATCACCACCTAGTGTCAGTTTGCCCCCACTAGGGTTCCTAGTCCAGCTCCACCATCTGGAGCTCAGTTGAAGATCAAATACCCTTTAGATTCCGTGCCTTGGGTAAGCCAGCATCACCTGCCAAGGGGCACCATAACAGGGAGAGAAGCTGGGCATAAGTACAAAGAAAAAACACCAAAGAAATTAAAAAAGCCAATATCATGTTAAATAAAAGGTATGGATGTGGGACAATCCAGGTAATAAACATATAAAGATTTTTGTAAAAGTCTAGAAAAAGAAGGTATTACCTAACCCACTCAATGAAACGATTAGGGGTGGAGTGTTGGATCTACTAACACAAAAAATACTACAGGATCATCCCCCAAATAGCAACAAATATTAAAAATAAAGGGGTACTTTACATATGCCTTCAATAGTTACCCACACATATACCATCAAGTAAAATAATGATACACTTTTATTACAAAACCTGGACAAAAAAATCTGCCAATTAGGGTATTAAAATAACATCATCTTTGATATAGCAGTGGGTAAAGGTATACATTAGCGATCACTATACCAGTATCTTGATTTGAAAACTGAAGTCTAAGTATTTCACAGGAGTCATCCACCTCTTCAGGACTCTTCCAGTCTTGTATGTTTATCAAAAGATCATTATAAATTCTCACCAATCCAAGCCACTCCAGAGGAAGACCTGGGCCCATTAGTGATTACACAGATGGGGGTCATTATGCTATGACTAGACACCTATGGTATCATCATAGATGGATTTTATCTGTCAGGTGGTGTGCGGTCCACCCCCCTGTGTTGACTTCCCTTTGGAACCAGATCTTCCTCTGGATTGGTGCCTATGGAAAAGATCAATGAGAATGATCTTTTGATATGCATATGAGGAAGGGTCCTGAAGAGGTGGATGACTCTGTGAAATGCATGGATTTCCCTAACATTTGGTTACCCTTTGTGATGGACCATCTGGCACCCCGCCTGGGTGCTTCTATCAGACAACTGCTTCCTCGCTGCTGGTACACAAGACCAAGATATTATAGCTGGGCATTGCACCCAAGAATCAGGTTGTTTTGAGCTGATTACATTAACCTCTGCTCTGAGTCTAGGAGGGGGGTTGAAGCAGTCAATGCTGGTTTGGGCACAAAGACCCCAAAACTGTATCCTGGTCCTCCAGTTCTCAGTGTGTTTCAGGGCAACATGGACTTGAATCTGAAGTAAAACTACTCCAAAGGTCCCCCCCAGGCACACACCTCCCAAAGAATAGAACCCCCTCAGATACAAGGGCCCATGGTCAGTACGCAGCAGGCTAGTCTGCAGTCCCTTCCAAAAGCCCCTCTCTCGGTTCGGTCTGTCTCACCCTCGATCTTCCAACATACCAAAGAGAAGCTTACAACTATATCTTGCTCCTATGAGAGAGACAGCACTACCTACACTAGCCTTTGTTAACCAAGGTTCTATGGAACCCTAAAGTTCCACCAGGGGTTGATGATGCCTCCATAGTTTCTGGATTAACACTGCTTGGCAAAGCTAGCAGCAAGACACAATTATCTTTTCAGCTTTTTGTAAGGGTAGCCTTCTGACCACCACTGTAAGGGTTGCATTCTTCTTTTGCCATTGACCCCCGATTAATTAATATCAGCAAGTGTTCTACGAGACCTTAAAATTACTTTACTGGCTCCTCTGGGATAAAAAGGTTGAGAAAGGCTGACCTACACTATAAATACCTACCTTTCCTTGTTCTCCATATTACTGAATTTCAGACATCTCTAGAAGATGTACACTTGTTACCAAACCAACGTCATTGTTATCAATTCCACATACTGTATATAATTGAAAGACATTGTCACTATATTTTGTAATGGAAGATGTTATTTGACATGTAAATTTTGTAAAGATGTAAAGATTTTACAAAAAGATGTATTATTGGTAAATTTTAAAATCATAACACAAAAAAGGTTCATGCAGTTGTATACAACAGATATTTTTTAACATCACAATTTTACCTCAGTATATAACCTCAAATTCCCACTTCTCCGCAAACTAGCAATTTCCACTCCATTAATATCATCCCACTCCAAGAATCAGCATTAATGGAATGGAAACAGCTATTGTTGTACATGATGGAGGTACAATTGTGATGTTTAGAAATATCTGTTGTAAATAACTGCATGAACCTTTTTTTATCTGATTTTATCATTTATTAGTAATACAAATAATAGATATAATTACATAGTTAGTCTGGCTGAAAAAAGACAAAAGTCCATGTAGTACAACCATTAAAAAAAAAGTTATAATCCTATACCCACAGTTGATCCAGAGGAAGGCAAAAAAACCCAGCAAAGCATGATCCAATTTGCTCTTGCAGGGGGAAAAAATCCTTCCTGATCCCCCGAGAAGCAATCGGATATTCCCTGGATCAACTTTGTTAGTAATAATAATAATAATAATAATAGTAATAATAATGTTAGTATCCAGTCATTTTCTGTGTATCCAAGAAAGAATCCAGGCCTTTTTTAAAGCAATCCACTGAGCTGGCCAGAACCAACTCTTGAGGGAGTCTATGCCACATTTTCACAGCTCTCACTGTGAAGAAACCTTTCCATGTTTGGAGATTAAATTTATTTTCCACCAGACGTAAAGAGTGCCCCCTTGTCCTCTGTGATGACCTCAGGGTGAATAGCTCTACACCGAGTTCACTATATGAACCACTGATGTATTTATACATGGAGATCATATCCCCCCTTATGTATTATACATGGAGATCATATCCCCCTTATGTATTATACATGGGGATCATATCCCCCCTTATGTATTATACATGCGGATCATATCTCCCCCCTTATGTATTATACATGGAGATCATATCCCCCCTTATGTATTATACATGGAGATCATATCCCCCCTTATGTATTATACATGGTGATCATATCCCCCCCTTATGTATTATACATGGAGATCATATCCCCCCTTATGTATTATACATGGAGATCATATCCCCCCTTATGTATTATACATGGAGATCATATCCCCCCTTAATCTCCTCTTATCAAGAGAGAATAAATTCAGTTCCTCTAATCTCAGTTCTCACTGTGAAGAAGCCTTTCCGTGTTTGGAGATTAAATTTCTTTTCCTCCAGACGTAAAGAGTGCCCCCTTGTCCTCTGTGAATAGCTCTACACCGAGTTCACTATATGAACCACTGATGTATTATACATGTTGATCATATCCCCCCCTTGATCTCCTGTTCTCCTGAGAGAATAAATTCAGTTCCTCTAATCTTTCCTCATAGCTGAGCTCCTCCATGCCTCTTATCAGTTTGGTTGCCCTTCTCTGTACTTTTTCCAGTTCCCCAATGTTCTTTTTGTGAATTGGTGCCTAAAATTGAACTGCATATTCCAGATGAGGTCTTACTAATGATTTGTAGAGAGGATTTTGCTCGTGTTAGAAAACGCAGCTTGGCATTGTCATTATTACGCTTGTGATCTACCAGAACCCCCAGATCCTTCTCCACCATTGATTCCCCCAGTTGTACTCCCCTAGCATGTATAATGCATACATATTCTTAGCCCCCAAGTGCATAACCTTACATTTATCAACATTAAACCTCATTTACCACATAGTTGCCCAATTAAACAGTGCATTGAGGTCGGCTTGTAAGTTGAAGACATCCTGTAAGGTTGTTATTCCACCACACATGTGTTAGAGTTGATGAATTCTATATGTTACTTGGCACCTAAAATGTTCTGCTCACTGGAGCTCTAGGCTGTGGAGGGGAAGGGAGCAGCTGGCTCATTCTGTCAGCAGCTCTCTGAAAGGCTGAGCCAGATGCCGCTCCAGATTATGGGGTAAATCCTGACTTTAAAGTCGGGATCTTTCCACAGTCTGGACCGGCTGAGAGACATCAGTCAACAGCAGGCTTCAGCTAAAAAATGGGTCACAGGAGTGAAGAACAAACTGCACTCCTGTGATCCACAGAAGCATAGCCAAAAGAGCGTTGGCTGTACTTCTCCTTTAAAGACAAGCTGCAGATTTCAAAAGATTGAAAACAACTTACAAAACTGTATGAACATGTTTAGGCTCATATGAGATTTTAGTGATTGGGTTTGGAGCTATTGGTCAATCAACATCTCACACAATCTTGACAGCCTGAGAACAAGGAATAATCATACTACTTGTTCCGGTGTCCAGAATAGCTGGACTCCTTGCAGAAACTCCCATGTAGTGCACATTTTGAAACATTTCAGCAGACCATTGTGGAAGGCTGTTTGTAGAGTTTGTTTAACACTCCAGCAATTTACATAGCAGACCCGGTAGGTTTTTATTATAAGCTGAGTTGGAATATCACTAATCGGAAGTTTGTTTATAAAACCAACAAATTTATACCCAAGAGTTAAAACGATCACAAGCCAAAATGTAAAACCTATAATCTTCCAGTGACAGAATGTTAATCCGGGAGATTTAGACTTAGACATTTTATAAACATCTTAAGAATGGAAAAGAAACATATAATACTTGTAGTTTAACCTCTGAGCGAGGGACGGGCACACGAGTCTCAGCGGTGTTACATTGCCGCATAATAAATGCGACAAGAGTTTACGCCGCTCTGTTCATTTCTGATTTCTCTTCCTAACACGAGAGTTATTAGGAATGGGATAGAATCCTTCTGAATAATGGATACGGATATTTATGTGACTTGGCGGCCTGCGAAATGATGGGTTATTTTATGGTAAGCTTTTATCGTCCACCCAAAAGGTCATTTTCTTGCTGACGAGGAGGGAGAAGTTGGCAGGCTTATCACAACAAAACCACAATACCTCTTTGTTTTCTCAAGAGCTGAAAATGTTCTGATGGGTTAAGGGTGGTTTTATGTATTACATGTGTTGTTTGCTTTGCATTAGCACTTGAGCATTTATGGGTAAAGAGAGGACACTGCACTGCTGTCAATTTTATCAGCTTGATTCTTTCTTCTCTAAGTTTACACAACTCTGCTCAGCTCTATTGATAGATGAATTTAGTCCATAATTGGTTTGTGAGTATGCTGTAAGTCGGGGTATTGTTTTTTTTTTTGGGGGGGGGGTTGCCTCATTTCAGGTGGTGCAAGACTTGAAGGATCAGGAGGAGCTTGTAGAAGAAAACACAGTCTGAAACACTCCTCTTACACCCCAATGCCTTAATATGCCAGCATACCACAGACTGTATGTAGACACTGAGTTACTTATCTTGCCCTGCTTGGTAATTGTCAGCTGTCTTTTGCATTCAAAATGCCGGCACCTTACCATCACACCTAAACTTTATGATCAAAAGTTTGTCACTCACCTACACTTTGTGGCCAAGGCTATGTGGACACTTGACCATCACACATATACTGTATGTGATTGATGGACATCTCATTTCAAAACCAGGGACATTAATATGGAGTTGCCCCTCTACAGCATTTGTAAGGTCAGGCATTGATGTTAGATGGGAATACCTGGTTTACAATTGGCATTCCAATGCATCGCAAAAGTGTTTGTGGCAGCACCCAAATATTGCAGAGTTCTCCTTTAAAGCAGAGTTCCACTCACTCTGTAAAAAAATAAAAGTCATCAGCTACAAAAACTGTAGCTGCTGACTTTTAAAAAACAACCACTCACCTGTCCCATGATCCCATGGTGCTCCCACCGCAGCCCGTTTCACCGGCTGTCCTGTATTCCAGATGCCGGCATCTTCAGTGTGGGCACCCGACTGTGATAGCTTGCGGCTTCACAGCCTGGTGCCCACTGCGCATGCATGAGTAGCGCTGCATTTCCTGAATAGCCCCGTCATCTTCTGGGACCTGTCACATGTCCCAATAGATTACAGGGAGGGAGGGTCGGAGGACAACTTCCTCTTCCGATCACCTAGGTGATCGCAGTGGAAGTGGGAGTGGGTACCTGTCAATTTTGGGCACCTGCCCCCCCCCCTGTTCCCCAAAGGTGCCAATCCTTAATGGGGAGCAGGTGGAACTCCACTTTAAGTTTTAACATTTCTAAAAGCGCCTGTTTGTGAAACCAGGCCATCAGCTCACCCCTTCCCCCTCATTTCCTGTGGAAACGATATGTTCTAGCCTAGCAGCTGCAATGTCTGTAAAAACTGCAAAGGCTAACTGTTCAGAATGTATTTTTACGGTACAGAAAAGTAAAGAGGAAATATATGAATTGTGACGTAATTGTTGGTATATACACCATGTAAGAGGCTTTTGAAGGCACTTAGCTTTGCAGACGTTACTCCTTGCTAAGTCCCAGCTGGTGAATACATAGCTTGTTTTCCTCAAGTGCGTGTCCGGAGTTTTACCTGGTATTCCCCAAGTTGCTATTACATGTTAAGTAGAGTTGAGTTCAAGGCAGAGTACCTCTACCACCTTGCCTACCACCATCTAATGTTCCCTCCTAGGTTTATCACATACTGTGCCTACCAGCCATCACCTACCCTTACTATAATAAAAATAACATAAGAAATATGTTTTTTACCTTAATATCTACCATAAATGGTATTGCTAATTGCATATTGTACTTGCTTGTAGCTTAAATACTGAAATTTGAAACCGAAATTGAATTGGATTATGATTAATGATAAACTTACTAGCATAATTAATAATAACACTTCCAAGTTCGAGAGCACTTGGGATCCATGGTTTAAGTACCTTTCGGCTACTTAACTGGACTTTTGGCTGGCCCTCTTTCTTTTTCTTTTCTTTTTTTTTATTGTTTCTCTCCTTATTCAGTTCTTCTCTTACTCTCTGTTCTCTTTTCTATTGTTAATTCGATTTTGCTCTTACTCCATTTGGCATATAAAGAAGTTATACCAATAGACTCAAGCATGCTACGATTTCCGATATATTATCAATATGCAATATTGGTCTATTTAACATCATACAGAATCGTATTGTATACTGAATGCTATTATCTGATTTACTACAAAACACTATTTGGCTGTGACATGTTCCTATGCTCATATATTTTATATGTTGTTCTACTGATTCTCAATAAAAATATTGAAATATAAATACTAAAGTTTGCATAAAAAACTATTTTTTTTTAACTTTTGGAAATGTTAGTAAAATTTGGGTGTCGTGTTTGTGAATTTCAATCTGGTAGGTTGGCAACACTACCCCTGTTATGTATATGGCTACCACGGGCGGACTGACCATTCGAGCACTCAGGCACTGCCCGAGGGCCCGGGGTCAGTAGGGGGCCCCATGAAATGCCCCTGGTACCTTTTATAGGCTTTTTTGGGTGGGCTTTGAGTGTGGGCAAGGGCACAGGGGCCCCATGATCCCTTATTGCCCGGGGGCCCCATGAGTTGTCAGTTCGGCCCTGATGGCTACATAAGACTTGTAGTCTTTCAGACCCTGCATCGCTGCCCTGCATCTTGTCTTTGAATTGGACTGCCTGTGAACATCACCACAATTGCTTTTTTTGGATTTGAAAGAGTAAAGCTTCACATATTATTATCAATGTGTTGTATTGCTTAAAAAAATAAAATTCTATGTATAGAATGTAATTATACTGTATATGGGCAGCCATATTGGCTCATTAAATACCCAGGTTCTGCTTCCGGGTGTTTTACAGTTCCTTCCCACAATGCAAGTCTGTATGTCAGGCAGCTGAATGAAAACAATACTCTCCCTGCGTCTCTGCAATCTTATCTCAGCAGCTGTTAGGCAGTCATTGTTGTAGCACATCTACCCAGTCTCTAGTGACCAATAAATAAATCTCAGAATTTAATAAAATAACAAAATAAGGAAGATGAATCATAAAATAATTAAAGGTCATAGAAAAATGCACTTTAAAGTAAATCTTAACTGATTGACATTTAGCTTGCTAAAGCATCGTATATCAAAATCTACTGACGTGTTTTGTAATAAAATACTGTTTTCCCGTTTCTCATCCTTTGCTGCATCTCCTGCTGCCTTTTTGTCGCCAAATCCGACCTGTATGCACTCTAGCACATCATTTCTTAGGATGCATTTCTTGATGGTAACACTGGAGGATCATGCCTATTATTTATTTCAGGTACTTTTATAGCACTGTCAGTTTACACATATATTGTACATTCACATCAGTCCCTAACCCTCAAGGGGTGTACAGTCTAAGGCAGGGGTGGGCAAACTTTTTGACTTGAGGGCCGCAATGGGTTCATATATTGGACCCGGGGGCTGGACCAAGAGTAGATGAATGATGTGTATGTGTCATCCATAGTAAGTATAGTAATATTCCCCCATAGTAAGCATAGTAATTAATCCCCCATATAGTAATTCATCCCCCATATAGTAATTAATCCCCCATATAGTAATTCATCCCCTATAGTAATTCATCCCCCATAGTAATTCATCCCCCATATAGTAATTCATCCCCCATAGTAATTCATCCCCCATAGTAATTCATCCCCCATATAGTAATTCATCCCCCATAGTAATTCATCCCCCATATAGTAATTCATCCCCCATATAGTAATTAATCCCCCATATAGTAATTCATCCCCCATAGTAATTCATCCCCCATATAGTAATTCATCCCCCATAGTAATTCATCCCCCATAGTTATTCATCCCCCATATAGTAATTCATCCCCCATATAGTAATTCATCCCCCATAGTAATTCATCCCCCATATAGTAATTCATCCCCCATAGTAATTCATCCCCCATATAGTAATTCATCCCCCATAGTAATTCATCCCCCATAGTAATTAATCCCCCATATAGTAATTCATCCCCTATAGTAATTCATCCCCCATAGTAATTCATCCCCCATATAGTAATTTATCCCCCCTATAGTAATTCATCCCCCCTATAGTAATTCATCCCCCCTATAGTAATTCATTCCCCATATAGTAATTCATTCCCCATATTAATTCATCCCCCATATTAATTCATCCCTCATATAGTATTTCATCCCCCACAGTACTATTCCCCCCCAAGTAGTAAGCCAAGTCCCCCCTGTGTCAATTCACTTACCTTTGCTCAGCGTGTTCCTCTCGCCGTGTTCCCGCGCCGTTCCGGTCTTCAGGGCGGACTGTGAGAGGAGCCTAGCTCCCCTCACGTTCGTCACGCTGCCCCGCCTACACACATCCTGACAGCCAATGTTTGCCTGCCCTGGCTGCGGGCCGGATTAAAAGGTCCGCCGGGCCGTATATGGCCCGCGGGCCGTAGTTTGCCCATTGCTGGTCTAAGGTCCCTAACTTACATATACCAGGACCGATATAGACAGGATCCAATTAACCTACCAGCATGACTTTGGAGTGCGGGAGGAAACTGGAGGAAACCCACACAGGCACAGGGAGAACATGCAAAATCCAGGCAGGTGGTGCCGTGGTTGGGATTTGAACCAACAACCCTAGTAGCCAGGTGGGAGTGCTAACCACTTAGCCACTGTGCTGCCGGTATAGCTACTTGTAGTTTCCACTGAACATGTGAAAGGTCGACAACCCAGGAGAACAATTCGGAGACAGGGATAAAGCATTGTCAATCTATAATATGAAATGCCTGAATATGGAACTTCCTGGAGTTAAGCTTTAGGGTAAGCAAAGCAATACATACTCAATATATGAGCTCACTAAAACCATTGATAAAAACAGAAAAGTGAAGGCAGAAAAAGACTGAGTGGTCCATCAAGCCTGCCTGTTTTTCTTTTTGTGTGTTTTTTGTTGTTTTTTTTTTGGGGGGGGGTGTTGGGGGATTTTTTTTGTTTTTTCTTTTTTGTTTTGAGTAAAGATCAATGCTTGCCCTAAGCATGTTTGCAGCTATTTACTGTTGACTGGCTCGCTACTTCTGCTGGAAGTTTATTCCAAGCATCAATTACTCTTTCAGTAAAATAGTACTTTCTGAGATTAGTTTTGAACTTTCCTCCAGTTAGTTTCAGGTCGTGTCCCCGTGTTCTTGATTTTGGTTTCATGTTGAAAATCCTGCCCTCCTGAACCTTATTCACCCCCTTGATGTATTTAAAGGTTTCAGTAACATCTCCCCTTTCCCTTCTTTCTTCCAGACTGTACATGTTAAGTTCCTGAAGTTGTTCTTGATATGTTTTAACCCCCATATTGCCATATTTTCCATTTAAAGTGGTTGTAAAGGCTTACATATATAACTAGTGAAGTGACTGACATCAGGTGATACACAGAGATTTAAGAACAAATCCTCCTTCATAAGTTGTACCTGTTTATCTGCGGCCATCTCTACCCTACAACCATGCAAAGTGTACACGTTACATAGCATTTTTATTTGTCATACAGGGGGTGGGGATCTGATGTCACACACTGCACAGCATAGAGCAAGGAGCTGAGTGTAATCTGAGACTTGGGTGGAAGGAATGGACACACCCCTCTCCCCACAGTCACATATGGAAACATGCACAGCTGAGGCTGTCAATCACAGACTGTGTGCTGGAGCTTTCCTTTCCCAGCCCTCCTGGATCCCCCGTTGGAGTCAGCATAACCTGTCAGAAGTGACTCATGCAGATAGCAAAGGAGAAAGACAGCAGACAGAAATTATACCAAGTACTTTGGAGCTTTGGGTTGAGAAGTACACAGTATAGAGGAATATGCTTTGCTCATTTTTCATTTCAGTGGTTTACAACCACGTTAAGCATACCCTAGAGCACATGTGTCAAACACAAGGCCCGCAGGCCAAATTCGGCCCACCAGGCCATTTCATATGGCCCTCACACTTCTCCTGCAGCTGTGACATGCTCCTAGTCTCCACCCCTACCTTGCCTCAGCAGTTGGCAGCAAAGAGGAGGACAGAACTGCTCTGCCAGATCCTGCACTTCTCCGTGCAGCCGTGAAGAAGCTCATATCTGTCCCCAAACCCATTTCAACAGTCAGCACAAAAGAGGAGGGCAGAGCTCCTCCTACAGATCCTGCACCTCTCTGTGCAGCTGCAACACCCCCTTGACTTCTCCTCCCCTGGTCTCAGCATTTTGCAGACTCCATCAGCTGACTTCAGCCCTCCTCTGGTCCTCCTCCAGACCCTGCACTTTCTGTTTCCCAACTTCTTCCCGGCAGCAGTAAAAGATAAGTATTGTTCTGTCACTCCAACCTAAGCATTGATAGTGTGATCTCTGTAACTTACAGTTGTGATGAGATAGCGATAACTTCAACCTCAGTTGGATACCACAGTCAGTGACTCAATGAGAATGACATCTTGTAGATCTTGTGAAGTTTATTCCATAAACTGAGAGAATCTTACAACAATGAAATTCCATAGGTCAAAAGATCATACTGTTTTTTGCTCCTTGCAATGAGGCTTGCTGCAATGCATCTGTGGGAAAGGGGGAGGGCTATTTATGCAATATTAACTAAACCAAAGGAAAGGGAGGAGCAGAGACAAAATATAGAAAACATTTAAAGGCATATGACAGTCATGTGAAACATGACAAGTATAGTCTCATTTCCTCTCTGACTGTTTGCTTGCAGCTTTGTGTAAGTAGGATTTTCGTTTTATCTGGTATTAATAAAAAGGTTTTACACTATATGAGTCTCTCTTGCCTTACTGGTGATCGTTTTGGAGAGCCATATACTGGAGAGTTACTACCGGTACCATCTACCATTCATGATATAGCCAAGAGGAGGGAGTTCCACCATTACTGTCGGAGGGATCCATCTTTCATCCGGAGGGACACCCATCACATTACCCAAGACTCATTGGTCCTTAGGGGCCTGGGCAGGAAGGTGAGGGGGCACCCCAGCTATAGAGGATTGGCACATTGCAGTTCACATCTGCATGAAATTTGTTTGATACGCAAGGACACTATTCACAAAGCTATGTTTGTGTCACTTTAATGCATGAGATCCTTATATTTGTGTGCTTCACCTCACACTGATGATATATTTGTGCATATGTTTTTGTACATCTGGGCCACACAATATTTAGTGGCTTGTATGACTACATATTTATTTATTTGTACCTTAGCGCCGTATTGTTTGTTTAATATTCTTGTGAAGTTTATTCCATAAACTGAGAGAATCTTACAACAATGGAATTCCATAGGTCAAAAGATCATACTGTTTTTTGCTCCATGCCATGAGGCTTGCTGCAATGCAACTCTGGGAAAGGGGGAGGACTGTTTATGCAACATTAACTAAACCAAAGGAAAGGGAGGAGCAGAGACAAACTATAGAAAACATTTAAGGGCATATGACAGTCATGTGAAACATGACAAGTATAGTCTCATTTCCTCTCTGACTAAAGGTCAGTGAGTGTGGTCGGGGGGCCAGTAATTTGGAACAGAGAGTAGGTTTCACAGCTGAGGCATTCAAAGGATCTGCAAATGAAAATAAACTCTTATGCATTTCACGTATGAACGCGGCTTCACGATTACACAATGAAACTGTTATTGCGCCTTGCGCATTTTAAACCAGCAGCGCATTAGAACCCGTCCTTGCTCAGCACTTAATCTGCTTTGCAAAACTTTCAGCCAGGCCTCAGCTCCAGTTGTGTCAGGCCGGGTTATGATGGCAGCTTTGTACAAAGCATACAACTTTTCCACCATGTGGTACGGGATTGAATTCTCAGTTCGGTAATAGTGTATTAAACTGTAATATAAAAAGGGTTCAGCGATTTCACATTTCATTTTACTTTTCATATTTCAGCACAATGTTTCACCAAGGCTGGGAACGTGTAAATAAAATATACACCATAAACAGATATTATGGAAAGATTTCAGCTCTGCTGAGGCTGGAATGAAACGCTTATATTTCTGTACTGGAATAACAGGCAGCTGACAAGAATGCTTCAGGGGGATTTCAAGGATGTAGTAATGTCAGGATTTGCCCTCTGTAGACTTCACAGGCAGCCGAGGCTGATTCTGCTGAAAGCATCAGACCGGGAACTTATGTGCAGCATTAGTAAAAGGCCTGCATGACTGGGTTTGCTGATGCAGGGCTGTGGAAGAGAGAGGGTTAACCCCTTGGCGCCGGCCCCTCCTGGCCCTATAAGGGTTTCAGAAGCCGGGAAGAGGGGCGGGGTTTTAGGGTCATGTGACTGCCATGATTCGCTGAATGGTCCCGATCGCAAGAGGAGATCAGGACCTTTCCGTAAGTACCGGACATGTGTGCTGGGAGCACATATGTTTTTCTTAATTGCACGCAAATGTGCGGCCGCTCACCATCAAGGCCCAGACGCCGGGAGGCCGCACATTTGCGCCAAGAGGTTAAGAGGGTCGTGTTTTAAATATAGACAGCCTTACCTTATTGGATGATCATGAGGTGTGGTGGGGAGGGGTCAAACCAGGCTGGAGAGGGGTTTTGTGGGAGGTGGTCTTTCTTGTATCACCATTCCCAGCATGGGCAGCGTTGGACGAGCTTCTCCCACCCACCCTCCCCTTTTCTTGTTTCTGTAGGGCAGTTACTGCTGCTCTGTGGTTACAGTTGCGTTGGTTTCGGGGGCCGGCGTTGTGTGGATGTTCGGAGAGCTGACATTGGGCGCATTTTTTGGTATTGTCATAGCAGTGGGCAGAGGTATCAATGTTTTTGAAGGCGGGGATGGTACACAGTTTAAGAAAAGGGTTGGGCCCATCTTAGGTATGGGTGTACCTTCTCTACTAAGTGCAGCAGGAATGGGTTCTTGGATTGGTGGGGCTGTATCGGATGGTGACTTAGTACGGAGTTGTCCCCGAGCCAGTGTGTGTGTGGCTGGGTCCTTAATCTGTAAGGTGGTGGCAGATACAGCCGGGTATTAGTTTTCAGTGCCTTCAAAAACCTATAATTTGCTGTATTTTTGTTATGGTTTTACATATGATAAAAAATGATGTATGTATTTTGTTATGGATGTTATTTAACCCCTTCCTGTCCAGCCCATGTACATAAACGGCCGGACGGGAGCAGTGCAGGAGCAGATCGGCGTTTATAAATGGCCTCCGCATTCCCTGCCCTGTGCACACTCCCTGGGAGCATGCGACATAGTGATCTGGTGCCCTCTGTGTCTGGAGGACACAGCGGAACACCGATTGCTGTACAGGACCTCTGTGTGAGGTCCTGATCATGTGACCACTGATAGACCAATCAGTGATCACATGAATAGGTGTAAGCAAGATGTCACTTCCTGATCATTGCTTACTACTAGTGAAATCTGTGAATGATCACAGAGGTCACATGGTACAAAGCTATTCACAACAGCCTTGTACCATGTGACAAGCTGTGACCAATCACAGCTCGCACAGTATTTTTCAATGGCTGCAAGAATGCAGCCAGAGAGAAGGAGAAATTATTGCTTTTACAGCCTTTATGGGTGTAACAGCAATCAGTGTAAAAAAAAAAATTTTCATCACCCCCCACAAGTAGTACAGTGTCACTATGGTGACACTGTACTGCTAGGGTGACATTATCTTTAAAAAAAAAGAAAAAACATAAATAATAATAATATAAAAAAAAAATGTAAACAAAATGTTTGAAAATTTATAATTTTTGGTCATAAACTAATTTGGGTTTTTTTTTACTAAAAAGATAGATGAATACATTTTGGCCAAGATTTATAAAGAAAGATTATTTATTTGCAAAATTATATAAGAAAAATACTTTTTTTTTCAAAATGTTTGGACTTTTTAATTTATATAGCAAAAAAATAAAAATCCCAGTGGTGAATAAATACCACCAAAATAAAGTCTTATCTGTCTCAAAAAAATGCTAAAAAATTCATATGGATACAGTGTTGCATGACCGCGCAATTGTCATTCAAAGTGTGATAGCACTGAAAGCTGAAAATTGGCCTGGACAGGAAGGGGTGAAAGTGTCTGGACTTGAAGTGGTTAAATAAACTGGCTGCTATGGCCATTTAAATTCCAAAGTTAAGTGTTTCGTGTTTTTATTATTATGTTAAAGGTAGGTGGGGGGTGGTATTAGAAGTGGGTGGTTGGTGTCATAGCAGCTGAGTTATAGGCAATACCCCAGTCATGACTATGCCTTGCGTTGTGTTTGTGGGCTTCCATGTTTCATTTAAAGGTTTTTTCCACTCAAACAGGAAATGTGTGCATTCATACTGATGAGGACACACACATTAATAACTCTTAATTTTCAACCTGGATTTTTTTTTTTTGCCCAACTTGCTCATTATCAGTTGTCTTTGTGTTCTAATGTGAGCACCTGCCCATCAGACCTACACTTCATGGCCAAAGGTTTGTGACACCTGACCATCACACCAAAACTTTGAGGTTGATTTACTAAAACTGGAGAGTGCAAAATCTGGTGAAACCAATCAGCTTCCAGCTTCATTGAACACGTTGAAGTTTGAAGCTGACTGGCACCCATGCACAGTGGCACCAGACTTTGCACTCTCCAGTTTTAAGACATCAACCCATTTATGACCAAAGATTAGAGACACCTGATGACCACACCTTCACCTTGGGACCAAAGGTTTGGGACACCTGACGACCACACCTACACTTTTGAACCAAAGGTTTGGGACACCTGAGGACCACATCTACACTTTGGGACCAAAGGTTTGGGATAGCTGATGATTACATCTACTATTTGGGATCAAAGGTTTGGGACACCTGACGATCACACCTACACTTTGGGACCAAAGGTTTGGGACACCTGACGACCACACCTACACTTTGGAACCAAAGGTTTGGGACACCTGACAACCACACCAACACTGTGGGACCAAAGGTTTTGGACACCTAATGACCACACCTACACTTTCGGACCAAAGGTTTGGGATAGCTGATGATCACACCTACACTTTGGGACCAAAGGTTTGGACACCTGACGATCACACCAAAGGCAAGGTGTGCTGTAGGGTCCATTAATGCAGGCTCCGAGGGGATCTTATGTCACTGGAGGGAATCTATTATTGAGGGAGGGGTCTATTGTTGCTGGGGTGGATCTAATGTTGAGGGAGGAGTCTCTTGTTTCTTGTTGCTGGAAGGTCTAATAATGCTGGCTATTAGATCTATTTTTGCTGGCCGGGTCTATTGTTCCTTGGGGTTCTTGTTGCTGAGGGTGTTTTGTTGTAGGGGGTCTGTTGTTGCTGGGGGAATCTACTGTTGTTGGTGGGGGGGTCGATTGTTCCTGGGAGATCTATTGTTGGTGGCTGGGGCTATTGTTGCAGGCTGCAGGAGATCTATTGTAATGCTTTTCTTGTTAGCATTAACAAATTCCATGCAAATTACTTAACAGCACAAGAAGATACTTGGTTCTGTTTTCTATAAAAAGAGTAGGTACTAGGATACGGGTATACAGGGTGGAACATCATGTCTCCCCCATAAAACACATATAGCACACAATAAAACACACGCAGCACACAGTTAACCCTTTGATCGCCCCAGATGTTCACCCCTCCCTGCCCAGTTCCATTAGTACCATGTCAGTGCTTTTTAATAGCACTGATCACTGTAATAGTGTCACTGGGGATGTCAGTGAGTCAGTTCCCCCTCAGTGTCAGAATGCCCGCCGCAGTCCCGCAGTCCTGATCGCTGTATAGTATAAAAAAAAAAAATCCAGTATCTATACCGCCATTTGTAAACGCTAGAACTTTCACATGAACCAATTAATTTACAGGTATTGAGATTTTTTTTTTAGCAAAGACATGTCGCAGAATACATTTTGGCACAAATTTATGAAGAAATTAGATTTATGAAATGTTTTTATTGGATGTGTTTTATAGCAAAAAGTCAAAAATATTGTTTTTATTTTCCAAAATTGTCGGTATTTTTTTGTTTATAGCGCAAAAACAAAAAACGCACAGATGATCAAATACCACCAAAAGAAAGCTCTATTTGTGGGAAAAAAAGGACATACATTTCATTACCACACAATTGTCAGTTAAAGTATCGCAGCACTGTATCGCAAAAAATGGCCTGGTCAGGAAGGGAGGTAAATCCTCTGGAGGGCAAGGGGTTAATCATGACCCCACCAGCTGCTTACACCTACCTTTGCCACCAAGTGTCATTGCTGTCACATGGGAGAAGGGGAAGTGAGACACATGCTCTCCCATACATATAAGTACAGATTACCGGTAGTTATCTTGTCCCTCAAGGGCCAAATAGAACTTAGGGGAGTGAATGTAGGTAGGTATGTACTGCCAGTAAAGCCTATTAAAGTAAACCTGTTGCATGGGTAACACACAAGTTGCTTTTAAGACAGGTGTGAGGTCACCGAGCTAACTTGTGGAAAGAAACTGTGAGGTTCCTCAGCAGGGCTGCAGTTAGAAACCATGGGGTCCCATACAACCAACCTAACAGGGCCCCCCTCAAATAAACACAGTTTACTATGCTTCAGTTATGAATGAACACAGTTAGCGATCAGTAGCAATCACTCATTGTGTTCATTCAGGAAAGGGAGAGGCTGGTAAATGTGACATATATACTGCACCCTTCCTCCACTCTCGATCCTGAAGGATCCTATTGTGTGCTTGCGGCTGCTGGTGGGATGGAGGAGGAGGGAAGCTGGCAGCACTGTGAACCCAGGGGAACCCAGGGGCCCTGTGCAGTAGAGGGAAAGGTATAGTGCACAGGGAGGGTGATTGGTGAGGTGGGGGGGGGGGGGCTAGTGCAACTACCCTCTGATCCCCTGTATGGCTCTCTCTGCAGCAGCCAAAAGTCAGCAGGAGAGAGAGGAGAAGAAGCTAGCTTTCAGCTGCTGCAGAGAGACCCACACACGGGATTGGTTCCAGCAATTGCCCCCGCCATGCCAATCACCCAGCTGCCTGGACCCTGTACAGGAGGACCGGTGGTACCCCCTTATCCACGGCCCTGTTCCTCAGTATTGGAGGAGCACTTGCATACTTCCCAACTTTTTGAGATGGAAACGAGGGACACCTATTAGCAAAAGTATGAAGACATAGGACACACACCCTGCCATGCACCATGAAGGACAATTAGACCAAAAAAAGATTAATTAAACCTACAAGTACTTTAACAATTTATAAATGGGATGAAAGGTTTACCACTGTGAAACACTTTTTAAAAGATAAATAGTGTATTTTATATACAACTATATAGATACAACCAAAATGATGGACAAATGAGGAGGACAGAAAGACAGAGGGACAAATCAGGGAAAATCCCTCGAAATCAGGGACAGTTGGGAGGTATGCACTTGATACATAAAAACCCCTTATGACATGCTCTAGGACACTTGTCTAAGAACTGTTAGAACTTTTGCCAAGTGAATTCTTTGTGCGCTTCTCCCTCTTCTATTCTGTAGTTCTAATCGATTCCCAATTAAGGCGTAGAGGGTTTAGTGCCCCACACATGTGCCACGCAATTTGCAAAATGGAAACGTTCCCCAGCATCCAACCATCTGAGCTTGCAAAAGAACCTAATAAAATATATTACTTCATTAAAACGCAAGTCTCTGTTTCCATACATTTGCAAATATCTGAGAAAACCACAGGCCAACATCAAGCCCAACCTCTGCACAGTGTGGTCCCTATTCTAATCTACGCAAGCGGTTTGGGATAAATAAAAGTAATGAATAAACTAAGAGCAAGCTTACCAGGAGGTTAACCTTTTAAAATGTAGTGACATTCAAGAACCATCCTGGCTGTCGAGGACCTCATGTGTGCATATACCCAATGCAATTAGCATACTAGGAACCACACAACCCAGTGCCACCTCAATACTTGCAAACTTTTCCTGTTTAGAAATGTATGCAGTAGGAGATGTCAGATTTTTGTTCTGCAAACTGATATGGTCGAGTACTAGAGAAGTTCTGTATTTTTTTCATAGCCCTTAGATCCCCCTACCACAAGCCTTTCCTTTGGGTATAAAGTTTTCAGTCAATTGGCAGCCTCAGGTACCTGATCTTCAACCATTACTACCTACTCCAAAGACCATCAGACACCAAACCCTGAATCTGCCACAATGCTGTCCCTCATGTTTGGTTTGGTAATCAGGTAAGTAGTCATGGACATTGCTCACCAACCAATCAAAAGAACAAAATCTAGACTCAGCACTCTTTGAGATGGAGCTGCATGTGATGCTGATTAAGGCAGGTATGCCTTATACAGTATATAGTCAAAGACTAGTAACACAAGCAACTCAGCCTAAAAGAATATAAAGTAAACTTCCATTAATATCTTATTTATTTTGTATAGAGAAGAAAATGGTTGGAATATCCATCAGATTTTTACAGTTTTGATCTCCACTAGAGAGATTTCCCCAGGTTTTCCTTTTCATTGAGATAATCCTACTCATCTTTGGTCCCAGTGGCTACAGAGGAAATGAGGAGAAATCTCCCTGATTGGACACTGACAGCAGTGTGAACCTGGGAGACAGTCTATTGTATCTTCAACCCCCTAAGAAAGTGTTTTTATTGCTATGTCCCTGTTGAAGAGACTCTGTCCTTGGGCACACGTAGGAAGGGAAGAGAAATCCCTCAATAGAGACACAGATAGAAACCTTACCAACCTTCCTCACTCTACCCAAACCAAGACCAAATGCCTGGAGCTCCCTTTTAAATTGCAAGTATTTTTTATCAAAATTTCATAATCTTTGAGTGCCAGGAAATGGTTTTTACCGCACAGTTTCCAGCAAAGATAGCGATACCCAAGGGTGGACTGACAACTCATAGGGCCTCCGGGCAATAGGGGATCATGGGGCCCCTGTGTCCTCACCCACACTCAAACCACACCCATGAAAGGCACTAGGGGCATCTCATGGGGCCCCCTACTGACGCTGGGCACTCAGGCAGTGCCTGAGTGCCCGAATGGTCAGTCCGCCCCTGGCGATACCCTACTCCAAGACCCCCCCCCTTACATGACCCTCCCTGTAGCCTAACAATAATTCTAACACTGACTCTTTCTGTAACCCTAACACTAACCTGCCCTGCAATCCCAACAATAATTCTGACACTAACCCTTTGTGTTATCCTAACACTAACACCCCATATAACTTCTTGTAATAAACCTTTTTGTAACTCGTGCACTAACACAAGCCATCCCTGTAACCCCCACAGTAATACTAACACTAACACTAACCCTCTCTGTAACCTTAACACTAGCCTGCCCTGCAAACCTAACAACAATAGATCTAACAATAACCCTCTCTATATCCCTAGCACAAATCCTCCCTGTAACCTGTACACTAACACTAACCCCCTTTGTACCCTGTGCCAGGGGTCAAAAAGGGCAACTATCCTGGGCCCCTTCTATACATACTTTATATAAAACAATATATAATATTGTATAAAATAATTACAAAAACAATATAAAATGTATAGTAAAAAATTATTTTCTTTAATTAAATGTATCTTGGGAAGTAATA
This sequence comes from Staurois parvus, assembly GCF_062004578.1. Classification (NCBI taxonomy): domain Eukaryota; kingdom Metazoa; phylum Chordata; class Amphibia; order Anura; family Ranidae; genus Staurois; species Staurois parvus. The sequence goes on along the minus strand of NW_028318374.1, from coordinate 5,425,296 downwards.
GTTTGCCAGCCATCATTTGTAAATGTGTCATCTCTGGACAGGTATATTGTATCATTTTGAAAAATAAATTTTGGCAGCTTAATCAAACCACACATAGAGCACTATGACTGCATGTGTGTGTGTGTGTGTGACCTCAGGGTGACATTGTGCATGCATTTTAAAAATGTATGACTGTTATTGTGAATGTAAACCAACTCTTTGTATAAGGGGCCCCCAGATCCAGAAATGCCCTGAGCCCCCCAAGGTCTAAATCTGGCCCTAACTGTAGCACTATCATTCCCTATAGCCCTATTAACTCCCCCTAACCCTAACAATGATTCCAACTCTAATCCTCCCTCTAACCCTAACACAAATCCTTTCTATAACTCTCACAATGCTCTTCCTATAACTCCAACAGTAACTCAACCTGTAATCCTCACTCTATTTCTCCCTGTAACCCCAACAATGACCATCCCTGTAAGCCTCACACGAACCCTTCCTGTAACCCTATTATTAATTCTACCATTAACCCACCCTGTAACCCCAACAGTAACTCTCCCTGCAATCAACATGTATAACTACATCAGTGGTTCATATAGTGAACTCGGTGTAGAGCTATTCACCCTGAGGTCATCACAGAGGACAAGGGGGCATTCTTTACGTCTGGAGGAAAAGAAATGTAATCTCCAAACATGGAAAGGTTTCTTCACAGTGAGACTGTCTGGAGGAAAAGAAATGTAATCTCCGAACACAGAAAAGTTTCTTCACAGTAAGAGCTGTGAAAATGTGGAATAGACTCTCTCAAGAGTTGGTTCTGGCCAGCTCAATGGATTGCTTTAAAAAACTCCTGGATTCTTTCTTAGATACACAAAATATAACTGGATACTAACATTTATAGGTAACGTTGATCCAGGGAATATCTGATTGCCTCTCGGGGGATCAGGAAATAATTTTTTTCCCTGCAGGAGCAAATTGGAACGTGCTTTGCTGGGTTTTTTTGCCTTCCTCTGGATCAACTGTGGGTATAGGATTATAACTTTTTTTCTTTTTTTTTAATGGTTTAACTGGATGGACTTTTGTCTTTTTTCAGCCAGACTAACTATGTAACCCTCATACTAACCTCAACTTCCCTTGTCAGAGCCAGGACAAGGGGTGGGCAGATGAGGAGGGTGCCCCAGGCACAGTGAAGCATGTGAGCAAAGAATAGATGCAGGGTGGTACACCCATTCTATGGCACGTATTAACAGTGGGGGAGGGGTGCAGTTCTGGTTCCCTGGGAGCTGCACGACCCTGTCCCAGTACTGGCCCCTGTCACCCTTACACTAGCCCTCTTTAATTGTGTCCTCACTTCTCTTGTACCTGGAATTCTCAATTGCAAGTAAGGCACTAGCGCCAAGTTCTGACACCAGAAAATACAGCTTCATTCTAAGCAGCTTTTTGGTAAGCTTCTGAAGGTGGTCAATTTGCCATTATATTTTCCCTGGCTAACAGTGCACAATAATCTTCTCTGTTCCCGTATATATTTCCACCAAACACACATCACATTACACACAACTAGTTATGTTTAGAAAGTTAGCAATCAATAACGGCATGAATGGATACGTATGCCTTTTGAACGCACAGCACACAAGCACTGTCGCCACACTTTAGACCTGTATCATTGAGTAAACTGCAGGTGCATGTTAAAGAGGACATTCGTTGGAAGCAAAGCAGATTTGCATTAATTTGAATATAATATGCATATGATTATGGCTTAGGAACAGCAGTAAGAAATCTGGATGGGAAAGTATTATTCAATAAGGCAAAGTGTAATGTGTGGTTAGCTAGTAACCCATAGCCTTGGAAAGTATAGATTTTGCTAAAGTGGCTGATGATTTGGAGATGTTTCCATCCCCATTGTGATCATTTAGATTGCTTTATTTAAAGGGTGGAGAATGTGGAATTTGAAATCTGTAGACTGAGCACTGTTGGTCTTCATAAGTAATCGCTAAAAAAAAAAGAAATCAATAATTTACATAGTCAAAGCAGATTTTGCATGCAAATGAAGATGCAATGCAAAGTGCCGCTATTTCCCTGCGCCTCTGCCCCCCCCCCCCCGCCTCTTTCCCCACTGAAAATGCGTATTTAACGTCAGCAGTAAAAAAATTAAAATACTCACCTAACACTCAAGCTTTTGTCATGTTTGCCTACATGTGGGTGATGTCACTGAGCCTTTTGGCAGGACCCTTAGAAAGATGAGGATCTCACAAGAATGCATTCACTGAAGGATAATTCTCAATCCCCAATATTATTATTATTATTATACAGTATTTATATAGCGCCAAAAGGTTTGCACAATGTTGTACATTATAGTGAATATAAGGAGCATTCTTCCCCAATATAAAGGGCATTCTTCCCACAGACCACCAATAAATAAGGGCACTTCTCCACTGACCATCAAGCAAAGGGTCCTTATTCTCCACTGGCTGCCAATTAAAGGGGACACTACAAAGACCACCAACGTAAGGGTGCACTTCTCCACTGACTTTCAACATAAGGATGCACATCTTCATTGACCACCGATGGAAGGGAGCCTTTCTCCACTGATCTACAATGTAAAGTGGGCTCCTCAACATAAATCATAGTATAAGGTGGAATTTCTCCAATGACCACAAACTTAAGGGGGCACTTCCTAAAGTATAACTGAGGGGAAATGTCTTTGTTAGTTTTGGATAAAGTGGAGAGGGATTAGAACACCTGTTAGGTTTTTATTGTTATCTGTGTCCCCCCCCCTTTTTTTTTTTCATGTTTACTACTATCACCGAACGTGAAAGAAAATCCAAAATTTTAGGTTGTCCCCAGAACAGTAATAAAGAGGGAATCTTCCAATAGGGAGACTAGTTCTTGTGATAACCAGGGATTCTCTCACTTTGGAGGGATTTCCTCTCATTTGCTGTTTTGACTATGGGACAGTAAGTGAAGAGGAATCTCCGCAATGGGACACAGATGACACAGAGGTTAAAACTCTTCTTAACTCTATCCAAAATGAAAAAAGGTTTGCTTTTAGTACTACTTTATTTGACCACCAATGTAAGGGGAATTTCTTAAATAACTACCAATATAGGGGGGCATTTCTTAACTGGCCACTAACATAAGGGAGCCCTTCTCCACTGATCATGAATGTAAAGTAGGCACATCTCCATTGACCACAAATATAAGGTGCTACTTCTTTGCTTACTACCAATATAAGGTGGTACTTCTTCAAAGATCATGAATATAAGGTAGTACTCCTCCACTGGCCACCAATATAAGGTGGTACTTATCATCAATATAAGATGGTACATCACCACTGATCACCAATGTATGGTGGTACTTCTCCAATGATCACCAATATAAGCTGGTAAATCTCAACAGAACTACAATGTAAGGAGGTACTTCTTCAATGATCACCAATAAAAGGTGGTACATCTTCAAAGATCACCAATAAAAGGTGGTGCATCTTCAATGATTACTAATGTAAGATGGTACTTCTCCAATGATCACCAATAAAAGTTGGTACTTTTCCACTGATCAGCAATATAAGGTGCCACTGATCACCAATATAAGGTGCTACTTCTTTGCTGACTACCAATATAAGGTGGTACTTCTCCACTGACCATCAATATAAGGTTGTACTTCTTTGCTGACTACCAATATAAGGTGGTACTTCTCCTCTGACCATCAATATAAGGTTGTACTTCTCCAATGACCACCAATATAAGGTGGTACTTCTTCAATGATCGTCAATGTAAGGTGGTACTTCTCCATTGATCGCCAATGTAAGAGGACACTTCCCCACAATTCTGCTATATTAAGCTTTACAATTTCTTCATTTATTGGTAAATTAGTTTTAATTTGGTATTATAATCATTATTTTAATTTCATGATTATTCTTGAAAATAATGTTGACATATAGAGGAGGGTGTATTGTTATGATTTCCCTGGTTGTCAGATATACTAGGTACCCCACTAGGTACCCTAGGTACCCCACTAGGTACCCCACTAGGACAGTCTTCAAAAAATAAAAATAAAAGGCAAAGAAGACAAAGTCCCTGCCACTTTTTATGTAACATAAATATAATACGTTTTTCATGAGTCACATTTCACAAAAAGCTGCATTTTCGTGTTGAGACGAGAACGTGAAATTCTCTCCGGCTTCTTTAGGGTGATGAAAAGGCTTGTCTGATGGAAAAATTCCTCTCTGCAGCTCTGGTTAAGATAAAGCCATAAATGAAAGGAATAACTGTCTCTAAAATGCTTTTGGCTGACAGTGTGTGCTATGAGTAAGAGGAGGCCTGCCTGCTGGCTCTACTTTATATCGCGTTGTCATGTGCGAGCATATAAGCAGAGCGGAGCAGAGTAATCAATACAAGTGTCCTGTTATCACTCAAGAATATTCACCGGATTACGAATGAATCATTCTGCTGGGTAAATGTGATTATTTAAAGAAGAATGCCAGGCAAGTCACATCATTCTGTAATAAATACCAGAGAAAGGCAGCAGAGTTTGCTTTATGGAGGGAAGAGAGCAAACTGCAAGTTGTAACAGCCAATCGTAAATCATCCCATTGCCAATCAGTAAATTGAAGTCTGATTGCCTACTATTAGGGAAGAGTGGAGTGGTTTGACCAAAATAGACTTTTAGATAAAATTACCACTTTTGCCGAAATGTATTCATAATGAACCTTATATTTGCCATGTGGACTGCTTAGATGAAAAATGCTTACAAAAAAAACATACAGTGGAATTCATAAAGAGTGTCTTAAGCACTCTTTAGATTTGTATCATGGCTCTGCATGATATGTTGAAACCTGAGAAACAAATACATACATTTTTGGCTTGGAGGCATGGTGAGGGGAGTCACTGAGGCTAGAGTGTCCATACCACAAACACTCCTCATCTTTCATCCATTTTTGTATTTCAATAGTTTTTATTAGTTTTAAGCAGTATAAAACAGAGGCGACAAAACATGCCCCCACAGGGGCTATCAATTGCACCGATAAGATAAAAAAACATAATAATAAAAGAAAAACAGTGCTCTAACTTCAACAAGGCAGAAGGTACGCCCACGCAGGGGCTATCAATGGCACATAGGTTACAATGACGGTAATGAAATTCTAACTGCAATTAAAGGCAACTGTCAACTATCACCCAAAAAAACTAACAGAAATGGAGAGAAAGAAAGAGAAGAGAAATAAGAGGAGAGAAAAAGAAAAAAAAGAGAAGAGGAGGCAGAGATCCAGGAGCGCCACCATCAAACGTCAGTGCCGAACGCCAGTACATCCCCATACTAGCCAAAGGAAGCATGGGAAAGGCATATTGCAACCATGGTTCCCATATTTTCGAGAATTTACATTGGGAGTCGTTGCATATGCTCGACATCTGCTCATTAAGCATCATATTGGTCATACGATCCACCCCCTGAAAAGGGACAAACGGACTCTTCCAGGCCTGAGCAATTGTTCTGGTGGCCGACAGAAACAAATAGGACGCCAGCTTCTGCTGATGAGCAAAGAGGCCCGGTATGGGGCAATGAAGCAAGGCATACCGAGCATCCCGGCGTATGGATAGATGAAACAACGTGAAAAGGAGGCCAAATACACGAGACCAAAAACGGACCAGTCTCGGGCATGACCACCAGATATGCAAGACATCGCCACGATGGCCACAACCCCGGAAACATCGATCACTACAAGCGGGATTAGCCTGGGCCAAACGAGCCGGAACCCAATACCAACGAAACAATACCTTATAGGCTGCCTCCAGCGTGGTGGTATTGAATGAGCATTTAGCTATGAGTGACCAGGCCCTATTCCAGTCCTCCGGATCCACATCCACCCCCAGGTCACGCTCCCACTGAACAACATATGAAAGAGAAGTATGCGACGGGCGTCTGTTCAAGGCTGCATAAAGAAGGGAGATAAGGCCCGGGCGCTGCTGACAAAGCTGTTCAAAGGCCGATTTCTGGTATGGAAAAGAAGAAGTGCCCCGCAGCAAGAGTAGCCAGTGCCGCAATTGAAGGTATCGAAAAAATTCCGCCGGGGGAACATCCCGGGACTCCCGAAGAAGATCCCAGGTAGGGAAGGACCGAGAAACCAAAAAGTGTCGTACCTGCGAAAACCCATGAGCCACCCACCAAGAGAACGCCCTTGGGTGATGTAAACCCGGTGGGAAAAGAGGGTTGTTAACAATTGGAAGCAAAGGCAGAAAAGGTGACATCAGGCCACTGGAATAACGTACCGAGTCCCAGACTCGTAAGCCATGGAGCAACATCGGGCTCAGCGATATAGGGCGCAGGGCAGGGGGAAGCCATAGAAGTGCCGACGGTTGGATAGGGGCACAGTTAGGTAGCTCCAGCAAGACCCAGAAAGGGACGTCAGAGGAAGCGTGCAACATAGACAGCGGGGCAATTTGGCTCGCCTGGTAATACTTAGTTACATTGGGCACCCCAAGGCCACCCTGGAGTCTATGAGCAAAGAGCGTATTTCTAGATACTCTGGGGTGCTTATTGGCCCAGATGAAAATCTTTCATCCATTTTTAACCCCGAGCTGCATAGCATCACTGGTTGCAAGGAAGCCATCGACTGTGTAGCTTACAGCGTCCTAGCAACAGGTGATGCATCCCAGGTTCCATTCACCTGCTGGCTGGGAGATTAATCTAATATTGCCATTGCCATACTTGGTTAATGACATCAACCAGTATCCCTGGACCCTCTGTTTACACTCAACTGTCAGCTGGGGAATTGGCAAGTGGGTAGCCAGGGATGCATCATTAGTTGACAGGACACTGGCAGCCGCTGGCTTCCTAGCAACCAGTGTGCCCTGAGTGGGAAGCTGTCACATCCAGACATATCCTACTTTGCTACACAGCGGGCCCCACTCTGAACACTCATCTCTCCGCATTCATGTTCATCTTAATTACCTCCATTTCCATTATCTACAAAACTAGCATGAATTATTTTTGAATTTGTAGCAGTCATAGCCTTGTGAAAGTGGAGAAAATAGGAACTATCTGAATTTGTTGACCGTATTGGAACTTTTAACAAAACCGTTGCAAGGGTTTCAAAAAAGTGCACGACCTTTGAAAGGGACCATACCGCTGAAAAACTGTTGCAAATGCTTTACTGATATGCACTCATGAACTTGAAAACGTTCCCATTGCTTGTTATTAGAGATGAGCGAAGTATTCAAAAATTCGATTCGACTGATTCGGCGAATTCGTAGAAAAAATTTGATTCGAGTCGAATATATTCGCTGTGAATTTAACTTAAAAAAGGGTGTTTCTAGGCTTCAGAGAGACTTAATATTAGTGCTGAACACTGTACCTTTAATTTAAATGCCCTTGGAGTCTGCTGGGGAAGAGAAATAATACTGTCAGGCAGTATGACATGCAGATGAGTGCCGTCGATCTTAGAATCACCGCACACTTCACTCATTTGGCCAGTCACGGGGCCAAAACCAGAGTGTGGAGCCACAGTGTGGCGGTGGAGGCAGCAGCAATGGGAGGCCATGCAGCACCCTATGACAAAAATGGAAACCACCAGCAGTGTGAGGAGACCTGAAAGTGGCACATGGCAGAGTGTGGCGATAGAGACAGCAGCAATGGGAGGCCGTACAGGGACCCATGACACACTCTGGACCTGGCAGCAGCATGAGGAGGCGGTACAGGGGCCCATGGCAGATTACGGGCCTGGCAGCAGCATGAGGAGTCGGTAGGGGGGCCCATGGCAGATTACAGGCCTGGCAGCAGCAATGGGAGGCCGTACAGGGACCCATGACACAATCTGGACCTGGCAGCAGCATGGGGAGGCGGTACAGGGGCCCATGACAGATTACGGGCCTGGCAGCAGCATTTGGAGTCGGTACGGGGGCCCATGACACACTCTGGACCTGGCAGCAGCATGAGGAGGCGGTACAGGGGCGCATGACAGATTACAAGCCTGGCAGCAGCAACTTGGACAGGAGGACGTTCAGTTTCTGCACCGTCTGGTGCGTGCTCGCAAACTGTTGTCTCTTGGAAACGGATTCCAAGAAAGACTGCTGACGGAATCCGTGAAGAGGAGTAGCAGGAGAAGGAGCATCTGAACGAGCGGAATATGCCAACAAGCGACAACAGGGGCCCATGACAGATTACGGGCCTGGCAGCAGCATGAGGAGTCGGTACGGGGGCCCATGGCAGATTAGGGGCCTGGCAGCAGCTATGGGAGGCCCGTAATCTGCCAGCACCCTATGACAAAAAATGGAACCCACCAGCAGTGTGAGGAGACCTGAAAGTGGCACATGGCAGAGTGTGGCGATGGAGACAGCAGCAATGGGAGGCCGTACAGGGACCCATGACACACTCTGGACCTGGCAGCAGCATGAGGAGGCGGTATAGGGGCCCATGGCAGATTAGGGGCCTGGCAGCAGCTATGGGAGGCCCGTAATCTGCCAGCACCCTATGACAAAAAATGGAATACACCAGCAGTGTGAGGAGACCTGAAAGTGGCACATGGCAGAGTGTGGCGATGGAGACAGCAGCAATGGGAGGCCGTACAGGGACCCATGAGAGACTCTGGACTTGGCAGCAGCATGAGGAGGCGGTATAGGGGCCCATGGCAGATTAGGGGCCTGGCAGCAGCTATGGGAGGCCCGTAATCTGCCAGCACCCTATGACAAAAAATGGAACACACCAGCAGTGTGAGGAGACCTGAAAGTGGCACATGTTTGGGGCATGATTCATGGCGGATTTAGTCAGTTGTGTCAGGAACTGGTGGTTTGAAATCCAGACTAATCCACGCCTGATTCATTTTCACAAACGTCAGTCTCTCCACACTTTGGGTGGACAGTCGTGTCCTCCGCGGAGTTGCAATACCTCCTGCCGCACTAAACACGCGCTCCGATGCCACGCTACTGGCCGGGCATGACAGCCTTTCAAGGGCAAATTCAGCTAGTTGGGGCCAAAGGTCAAGTTTCGTTGCCCAGTAGTCAAGGGGATTGTCTACCTCGGTTGGCAGGGTGCTGTCCAAGTAGGCCTAAGCCTGTTGTTTGAGGTCCTGCTCCAGGTCCACCTGATGCTGCTGCTGCTGCTGCTGCTGCGGCTGGTTAGTAGTTTCCTCACTGCGCTGGTGAAGAAAGCTACTCATCATCGACTGCAGACTGAGGCAGCCGCTGCTGGTGGAGCTGCCACTGCTCCTACCACCCCACCCCTCCCCTGCTGCCATCGCAGCGGAACGCGAGCGCACAGGGCCCACAGTGTCTGAGGATGGACGTTGGCGCAGACAGGCAGAGACCAGCTGACTACATAGGTGGTTTTTATAGTACGTTATTTTGGCCTCCCTCTCAGCAGGTGTGAAAAAGGCCACCATTTTGGAACGGTAGCGAGGGTCCAACAAGGTGGACAGCCAAAAGTCATCCCTCTGTCTGATGGTTATTATTCGGCTGTCGCTACGCAAGCAACCGAGCATGCTATGGGCCATTTGTGCCAAGGAATGCGAGGGACTCCCTGCCTCCATCTCCACAGCATACTGCCACGGTGCGTCTGGGTCCTCTGTCTCCTCCTCCTCTACCAGATGCTCCTGCTCCTCCACTCCTGTCCGCTGAGTGGAAAAACCACCCATTTCACTCAATAATTCCTGAGCACCAATGTCCTCCTCTACCTCCTCCTCTTCTTCCTGTCCTGCCCCCACAGGGGTCATGTGGCGTTGAGATCTGTGCGCCACGTCTACCGCACCCTGACCAGCCATTGTTAACAGCATTTGATCCAGGACGTGCAACAGAGGAATGACGTCGTTCATCCCATAGTCCTGCCGACTCACGAATAGCGTGGCCTCCTCAAAGGGCCTGAGCAAGCGCAGGTGTCACGCATGAGCTGCCAATGGCTGACATCTAAGTTACACAGGGAATACCTTTATCCGCTTTTAACATCAGGAAATCTGTGATGGCCTTTTGCTGTTCGTAAAGGCGGTCTAACATATGTAGGGTTGAATTCCACCTTGTTGCAACGTCACAGCATGAGGAGTCGGTATAGGGGCCCATGGCAGATTAGGGGCCTGGCAGCAGCTATGGGAGGCCCGTAATCTGCCAGCACCCTATGTCAAAAAATTATACACACCAGCAGTGTGTGAGGAGACCTGAAAGTGGCACATGGCAGAGTGTGGCGATGGAGACAGCAGCAATGGGAGGCCGTACAGGGACCCATGACAGACTCTGGACCTGGCAGCAGCATGAGGAGGCGGTATATAGGGGCCTATGGCAGATTAGGGGCCTGGCAGCAGCTATAGGAGGCCCATAATCTGCCAGCACCCTATGTCAAAAAAATTCTACACACCAGCAGTGTGAGGAGACCTGAAAGTGGCACATGGCATGAGAGACTCTGGACCTGGCAGCAGCATGAGGAAGCGGTATATAGGGGCCTATGGCAGATTAGGGGCCTGGCAGCAGCTATAGGAGGCCCATAATCTGCCAGCACCCTATGTCAAAAAATTCAACACACCAGCAGTGTGTGAGGAGACCTGAAAGTGGCACATGGCAGAGTGTGGCGATGGAGACAGCAGCAATGGGAGGCCGTACAGGGACCCATGACAGACTCTGGACCTGGCAGCAGCATGAGGAGGCGGTATATAGGGGCCTATGGCAGATTAGGGGCCTGGCAGCAGCTATGGGAGGCCCTTAATCTGCCAGCACCCTATGTCAAAAAATTCTACACACCAGCAGTGTGTGAGGAGACCTGAAAGTGGCACATGGCAGAGTGTGGCGATGGAGACAGCAGCAATGGGAGGCCGTACAGGGACCCATGACAGACTCTGGACCTGGCAGCAGCATGAGGAGGCGGTATATAGGGGCCCATGGCAGATTAGGGGCCTGGCAGCAGCTATAGGAGGCCCATAATCTGCCAGCACCCTATGTCAAAAAATTCAACACACCAGCAGTGTGAGGAGACCTGAAAGTGGCACATGGCAGAGTGTGGCGATGGAGACAGCAGCAATGGGAGGCCGTACAGGGACCCATGACAGACTCTGGACCTGGCAGCAGCATGAGGAGGCGGTATATAGGGGCCTATGGCAGATTAGGGGCCTGGCAGCAGCTATGGGAGGCCCTTAATCTGCCAGCACCCTATGTCAAAAAATTCTACACACCAGCAGTGTGAGGAGACCTGAAAGTGGCACATGGCATGAGAGACTCTGGACCTGGCAGCAGCATGAGGAAGCGGTATATAGGGGCCTATGGCAGATTAGGGGCCTGGCAGCAGCAATGGGAGGCCCATAATCTGCCAGCACCCTATGTCAAAAAATTCTACACACCAGCAGTGTGTGAGGAGACCTGAAAGTGGCACATGGCAGAGTGTGGCGATGGAGACAGCAGCAATGGGAGGCCGTACAGGGACCCATGACAGACTCTGGACCTGGCAGCAGCATGAGGAGGCGGTATATAGGGGCCCATGGCAGATTAGGGGCCTGGCAGCAGCTATGGGAGGCCCTTAATCTGCCAGCACCCTATGTCAAAAAAATTCTACACACCAGCAGTGTGAGGAGACCTGAAAGTGGCACATGGCATGAGAGACTCTGGACCTGGCAGCAGCATGAGGAAGCGGTATATAGGGGCCTATGGCAGATTAGGGGCCTGGCAGCAGCTATAGGAGGCCCATAATCTGCCAGCACCCTATGTCAAAAAATTCAACACACCAGCAGTGTGAGGAGACCTGAAAGTGGCACATGGCAGAGTGTGGCGATGGAGACAGCAGCAATGGGAGGCCGTACAGGGACCCATGACAGACTCTGGACCTGGCAGCAGCATGAGGAGGCGGTATATAGGGGCCCATGGCAGATTAGGGGCCTGGCAGCAGCTATAGGAGGCACATAATCTGCCAGCACCCTATGTCAAAAAATTCAACACACCAGCAGTGTGAGGAGACCTGAAAGTGGCACATGGCAGAGTGTGGCGATGGAGACAGCAGCAATGGGAAGCCGTACAGGGACCCATGACAGACTCTGGACCTGGCAGCAGCATGAGGAGGCGGTATATAGGGGCCCATGGCAGATTAGGGGCCTGGCAGCAGCTATAGGAGGCCCATAATCTGCCAGCACCCTATGTCAAAAAATTCAACACACCAGCAGTGTGAGGAGACCTGAAAGTGGCACATGGCAGAGTGTGGCGATGGAGACAGCAGCAATGGGAGGCCGTACAGGGACCCATGACAGACTCTGGACCTGACAGCAGCATGAGGAGGCGGTATATAGGGGCCTATGGCAGATTAGGGGCCTGGCAGCAGCTATGGGAGGCCCTTAATCTGCCAGCACCCTATGTCAAACAATTCTACACACCAGCAGTGTGTGAGGAGACCTGAAAGTGGCACATGGCAGAGTGTGGCGATGGAGACAGCAGCAATGGGAGGCCGTACAGGGACCCATGACAGACTCTGGACCTGGCAGCAGCATGAGGAGGCGGTATATAGGGGCCTATGGCAGATTAGGGGCCTGGCAGCAGCTATGGGAGGCCCTTAATCTGCCAGCACCCTATGTCAAAAAATTCTACACACCAGCAGTGTGAGGAGACCTGAAAGTGGCACATGGCATGAGAGACTCTGGACCTGGCAGCAGCATGAGGAAGCGGTATATAGGGGCCTATGGCAGATTAGGGGCCTGGCAGCAGCAATGGGAGGCCCATAATCTGCCAGCACCCTATGTCAAAAAATTCTACACACCAGCAGTGTGTGAGGAGACCTGAAAGTGGCACATGGCAGAGTGTGGCGATGGAGACAGCAGCAATGGGAGGCCGTACAGGGACCCATGACAGACTCTGGACCTGGCAGCAGCATGAGGAGGCGGTATAAAGGGGCCCATGGCAGATTAGGGGCCTGGCAGCAGCTATAGGAGGCCCATAATCTGCCAGCACCCTATGTCAAAAAATTCAACACACCAGCAGTGTGAGGAGACCTGAAAGTGGCACATGGCAGAGTGTGGCGATGGAGACAGCAGCAATGGGAGGCCGTACAGGGACCCATGACAGACTCTGGACCTGGCAGCAGCATGAGGAGGCGGTATATAGGGGCCTATGGCAGATTAGGGGCCTGGCAGCAGCTATGGGAGGCCCTTAATCTGCCAGCACCCTATGTCAAAAAATTCTACACACCAGCAGTGTGTGAGGAGACCTGAAAGTGGCACATGGCAGAGTGTGGCGATGGAGACAGCAGCAATGGGAGGCCGTACAGGGACCCATGACAGACTCTGGACCTGGCAGCAGCATGAGGAGGCGGTATATAGGGGCCCATGGCAGATTAGGGGCCTGGCAGCAGCTATAGGAGGCCCATAATCTGCCAGCACCCTATGTCAAAAAATTCAACACACCAGCAGTGTGAGGAGACCTGAAAGTGGCACATGGCAGAGTGTGGCGATGGAGACAGCAGCAATGGGAGGCCGTACAGGGACCCATGACAGACTCTGGACCTGGCAGCAGCATGAGGAGGCGGTATATAGGGGCCTATGGCAGATTAGGGGCCTGGCAGCAGCTATAGGAGGCCCATAATCTGCCAGCACCCTATGTCAAAAAAATTCTACACACCAGCAGTGTGAGGAGACCTGAAAGTGGCACATGGCATGAGAGACTCTGGACCTGGCAGCAGCATGAGGAAGCGGTATATAGGGGCCTATGGCAGATTAGGGGCCTGGCAGCAGCTATAGGAGGCCCATAATCTGCCAGCACCCTATGTCAAAAAATTCAACACACCAGCAGTGTGTGAGGAGACCTGAAAGTGGCACATGGCAGAGTGTGGCGATGGAGACAGCAGCAATGGGAGGCCGTACAGGGACCCATGACAGACTCTGGACCTGGCAGCAGCATGAGGAGGCGGTATATAGGGGCCCATGGCAGATTAGGGGCCTGGCAGCAGCTATGGGAGGCCCTTAATCTGCCAGCACCCTATGTCAAAAAAATTCTACACACCAGCAGTGTGAGGAGACCTGAAAGTGGCACATGGCATGAGAGACTCTGGACCTGGCAGCAGCATGAGGAAGCGGTATATAGGGGCCTATGGCAGATTAGGGGCCTGGCAGCAGCTATAGGAGGCCCATAATCTGCCAGCACCCTATGTCAAAAAATTCAACACACCAGCAGTGTGAGGAGACCTGAAAGTGGCACATGGCAGAGTGTGGCGATGGAGACAGCAGCAATGGGAGGCCGTACAGGGACCCATGACAGACTCTGGACCTGGCAGCAGCATGAGGAGGCGGTATATAGGGGCCTATGGCAGATTAGGGGCCTGGCAGCAGCTATAGGAGGCCCATAATCTGCCAGCACCCTATGTCAAAAAAATTCTACACACCAGCAGTGTGAGGAGACCTGAAAGTGGCACATGGCATGAGAGACTCTGGACCTGGCAGCAGCATGAGGAAGCGGTATATAGGGGCCTATGGCAGATTAGGGGCCTGGCAGCAGCTATAGGAGGCCCATAATCTGCCAGCACCCTATGTCAAAAAATTCAACACACCAGCAGTGTGTGAGGAGACCTGAAAGTGGCACATGGCAGAGTGTGGCGATGGAGACAGCAGCAATGGGAGGCCGTACAGGGACCCATGACAGACTCTGGACCTGGCAGCAGCATGAGGAGGCGGTATATAGGGGCCCATGGCAGATTAGGGGCCTGGCAGCAGCTATGGGAGGCCCTTAATCTGCCAGCACCCTATGTCAAAAAAATTCTACACACCAGCAGTGTGAGGAGACCTGAAAGTGGCACATGGCATGAGAGACTCTGGACCTGGCAGCAGCATGAGGAAGCGGTATATAGGGGCCTATGGCAGATTAGGGGCCTGGCAGCAGCTATAGGAGGCCCATAATCTGCCAGCACCCTATGTCAAAAAATTCAACACACCAGCAGTGTGAGGAGACCTGAAAGTGGCACATGGCAGAGTGTGGCGATGGAGACAGCAGCAATGGGAGGCCGTACAGGGACCCATGACAGACTCTGGACCTGGCAGCAGCATGAGGAAGCGGTATATAGGGGCCTATGGCAGATTAGGGGCCTGGCAGCAGCAATGGGAGGCCCATAATCTGCCAGCACCCTATGTCAAAAAATTCTACACACCAGCAGTGTGTGAGGAGACCTGAAAGTGGCACATGGCAGAGTGTGGCGATGGAGACAGCAGCAATGGGAGGCCGTACAGGGACCCATGACAGACTCTGGACCTGGCAGCAGCATGAGGAGGCGGTATATAGGGGCCTATGGCAGATTAGGGGCCTGGCAGCAGCAATGGGAGGCCCATAATCTGCCAGCACCCTATGTCAAAAAATTCTACACACCAGCAGTGTGTGAGGAGACCTGAAAGTGGCACATGGCAGAGTGTGGCGATGGAGACAGCAGCAATGGGAGGCCGTACAGGGACCCATGACAGACTCTGGACCTGGCAGCAGCATGAGGAGGCAGTATATAGGGGCCCATGGCAGATTAGGGGCCTGGCAGCAGCTATAGGAGGCCCATAATCTGCCAGCACCCTATGTCAAAAAATTCAACACACCAGCAGTGTGTGAGGAGACCTGAAAGTGGCACATGGCAGAGTGTGGCGATGGAGACAGCAGCAATGGGAGGCCGTACAGGGACCCATGACAGACTCTGGACCTGGCAGCAGCATGAGGAGGCGGTATATAGGGGCCCATGGCAGATTAGGGGCCTGGCAGCAGCTATGGGAGGCCCTTAATCTGCCAGCACCCTATGTCAAAAAATTCTACACACCAGCAGTGTGTGAGGAGACCTGAAAGTGGCACATGGCAGAGTGTGGCGATGGAGACAGCAGCAATGGGAGGCCGTACAGGGACCCATGACAGACTCTGGACCTGGCAGCAGCATGAGGAGGCGGTATATAGGGGCCTATGGCAGATTAGGGGCCTGGCAGCAGCTATAGGAGGCCCATAATCTGCCAGCACCCTATGTCAAAAAAATTCTACACACCAGCAGTGTGAGGAGACCTGAAAGTGGCACATGGCATGAGAGACTCTGGACCTGGCAGCAGCATGAGGAAGCGGTATATAGGGGCCTATGGCAGATTAGGGGCCTGGCAGCAGCTATAGGAGGCCCATAATCTGCCAGCACCCTATGTCAAAAAATTCAACACACCAGCAGTGTGTGAGGAGACCTGAAAGTGGCACATGGCAGAGTGTGGCGATGGAGACAGCAGCAATGGGAGGCCGTACAGGGACCCATGACAGACTCTGGACCTGGCAGCAGCATGAGGAGGCGGTATATAGGGGCCCATGGCAGATTAGGGGCCTGGCAGCAGCTATGGGAGGCCCTTAATCTGCCAGCACCCTATGTCAAAAAAATTCTACACACCAGCAGTGTGAGGAGACCTGAAAGTGGCACATGGCATGAGAGACTCTGGACCTGGCAGCAGCATGAGGAAGCGGTATATAGGGGCCTATGGCAGATTAGGGGCCTGGCAGCAGCTATAGGAGGCCCATAATATGCCAGCACCCTATGTCAAAAAATTCAACACACCAGCAGTGTGAGGAGACCTGAAAGTGGCACATGGCAGAGTATGGCGATGGAGACAGCAGCAATGGGAGGCCGTACAGGGACCCATGACAGACTCTGGACCTGGCAGCAGCATGAGGAAGCGGTATAGAGGGGCCTATGGCAGATTAGGGGCCTGGCAGCAGCAATGGGAGGCCCATAATCTGCCAGCACCCTATGTCAAAAAATTCTACACACCAGCAGTGTGTGAGGAGACCTGAAAGTGGCACATGGCAGAGTGTGGCGATGGAGACAGCAGCAATGGGAGGCCGTACAGGGACCCATGACAGACTCTGGACCTGGCAGCAGCATGAGGAGGCGGTATATAGGGGCCTATGGCAGATTAGGGGCCTGGCAGCAGCAATGGGAGGCCCATAATCTGCCAGCACCCTATGTCAAAAAATTCTACACACCAGCAGTGTGTGAGGAGACCTGAAAGTGGCACATGGCAGAGTGTGGCGATGGAGACAGCAGCAATGGGAGGCCGTACAGGGACCCATGACAGACTCTGGACCTGGCAGCAGCATGAGGAGGCGGTATATAGGGGCCCATGGCAGATTAGGGGCCTGGCAGCAGCTATAGGAGGCCCATAATCTGCCAGCACCCTATGTCAAAAAATTCAACACACCAGCAGTGTGTGAGGAGACCTGAAAGTGGCACATGGCAGAGTGTGGCGATGGAGACAGCAGCAATGGGAGGCCGTACAGGGACCCATGACAGACTCTGGACCTGGCAGCAGCATGAGGAGGCGGTATATAGGGGCCCATGGCAGATTAGGGGCCTGGCAGCAGCTATGGGAGGCCCTTAATCTGCCAGCACCCTATGTCAAAAAATTCTACACACCAGCAGTGTGTGAGGAGACCTGAAAGTGGCACATGGCAGAGTGTGGCGATGGAGACAGCAGCAATGGGAGGCCGTACAGGGACCCATGACAGACTCTGGACCTGGCAGCAGCATGAGGAGGCGGTATATAGGGGCCTATGGCAGATTAGGGGCCTGGCAGCAGCTATAGGAGGCCCATAATCTGCCAGCACCCTATGTCAAAAAAATTCTACACACCAGCAGTGTGAGGAGACCTGAAAGTGGCACATGGCATGAGAGACTCTGGACCTGGCAGCAGCATGAGGAAGCGGTATATAGGGGCCTATGGCAGATTAGGGGCCTGGCAGCAGCTATAGGAGGCCCATAATCTGCCAGCACCCTATGTCAAAAAATTCAACACACCAGCAGTGTGTGAGGAGACCTGAAAGTGGCACATGGCAGAGTGTGGCGATGGAGACAGCAGCAATGGGAGGCCGTACAGGGACCCATGACAGACTCTGGACCTGGCAGCAGCATGAGGAGGCGGTATATAGGGGCCCATGGCAGATTAGGGGCCTGGCAGCAGCTATGGGAGGCCCTTAATCTGCCAGCACCCTATGTCAAAAAAATTCTACACACCAGCAGTGTGAGGAGACCTGAAAGTGGCACATGGCATGAGAGACTCTGGACCTGGCAGCAGCATGAGGAAGCGGTATATAGGGGCCTATGGCAGATTAGGGGCCTGGCAGCAGCTATAGGAGGCCCATAATCTGCCAGCACCCTATGTCAAAAAATTCAACACACCAGCAGTGTGAGGAGACCTGAAAGTGGCACATGGCAGAGTATGGCGATGGAGACAGCAGCAATGGGAGGCCGTACAGGGACCCATGACAGACTCTGGACCTGGCAGCAGCATGAGGAAGCGGTATATAGGGGCCTATGGCAGATTAGGGGCCTGGCAGCAGCAATGGGAGGCCCATAATCTGCCAGCACCCTATGTCAAAAAATTCTACACACCAGCAGTGTGTGAGGAGACCTGAAAGTGGCACATGGCAGAGTGTGGCGATGGAGACAGCAGCAATGGGAGGCCGTACAGGGACCCATGACAGACTCTGGACCTGGCAGCAGCATGAGGAGGCGGTATATAGGGGCCCATGGCAGATTAGGGGCCTGGCAGCAGCTATGGGAGGCCCTTAATCTGCCAGCACCCTATGTCAAAAAATTCTACACACCAGCAGTGTGTGAGGAGACCTGAAAGTGGCACATGGCAGAGTGTGGCGATGGAGACAGCAGCAATGGGAGGCCGTACAGGGACCCATGACAGACTCTGGACCTGGCAGCAGCATGAGGAGGCGGTATATAGGGGCCTATGGCAGATTAGGGGCCTGGCAGCAGCTATAGGAGGCCCATAATCTGCCAGCACCCTATGTCAAAAAAATTCTACACACCAGCAGTGTGAGGAGACCTGAAAGTGGCACATGGCATGAGAGACTCTGGACCTGGCAGCAGCATGAGGAAGCGGTATATAGGGGCCTATGGCAGATTAGGGGCCTGGCAGCAGCTATAGGAGGCCCATAATCTGCCAGCACCCTATGTCAAAAAATTCAACACACCAGCAGTGTGTGAGGAGACCTGAAAGTGGCACATGGCAGAGTGTGGCGATGGAGACAGCAGCAATGGGAGGCCGTACAGGGACCCATGACAGACTCTGGACCTGGCAGCAGCATGAGGAGGCGGTATATAGGGGCCTATGGCAGATTAGGGGCCTGGCAGCAGCTATGGGAGGCCCTTAATCTGCCAGCACCCTATGTCAAAAAATTCTACACACCAGCAGTGTGTGAGGAGACCTGAAAGTGGCACATGGCAGAGTGTGGCGATGGAGACAGCAGCAATGGGAGGCCGTACAGGGACCCATGACAGACTCTGGACCTGGCAGCAGCATGAGGAGGCGGTATATAGGGGCCCATGGCAGATTAGGGGCCTGGCAGCAGCTATAGGAGGCCCATGATCTGCCAGCACCCTATGTCAAAAAATTCAACACACCAGCAGTGTGAGGAGACCTGAAAGTGGCACATGGCAGAGTGTGGCGATGGAGACAGCAGCAATGGGAGGCCGTACAGGGACCCATGACAGACTCTGGACCTGGCAGCAGCATGAGGAAGCGGTATATAGGGGCCTATGGCAGATTAGGGGCCTGGCAGCAGCAATGGGAGGCCCATAATCTGCCAGCACCCTATGTCAAAAAATTCTACACACCAGCAGTGTGTGAGGAGACCTGAAAGTGGCACATGGCAGAGTGTGGCGATGGAGACAGCAGCAATGGGAGGCCGTACAGGGACCCATGACAGACTCTGGACCTGGCAGCAGCATGAGGAAGCGGTATATAGGGGCCTATGGCAGATTAGGGGCCTGGCAGCAGCTATAGGAGGCCCATAATCTGCCAGCACCCTATGTAAAAAAATTCAACACACCAGCAGTGTGAGGAGACCTGAAAGTGGCACATGGCATGAGACACTGTGGACCTGGCAGCAGCATGAGGAGGCGGTATATAGGGGCCCATGGCAGATTAGGGGCCTGGCAGCAGCTATGGGAGGCCCATAATCTGCCAGCACCCTATGTCAAAAAATTCAACACACCAGCAGTGTGAGGAGACCTGAAAGTGGCACATGGCATGAGAGACTCTGGACCTGGCAGCAGCATGAGGAAGCGGTATATAGGGGCCTATGGCAGATTAGGGGCCTGGCAGCAGCTATAGGAGGCCCATAATCTGCCAGCACCCTATGTCAAAAAATTCTACACACCAGCAGTGTGTGAGGAGACCTCAAAGTGGCACATGTTTGAGGCATGATTCATGGCGGATTTAGTCAGTTGTGTCAGGAACTGGTGGTTTGAAATCCAGACTAATCCACGCCTGATTCATTTTCACAAACGTGAGTCTCTCCACACTTTGGGTGGACAGTCGTGTCCTCCGCGGAGTTACAATACCTCCTGCCGCACTAAACACGCGCTCCGATGCCACGCTACTGGCTGGGCATGACAGCCTTTCAAGGGCAAATTCAGCTAGTTGGGGCCAAAGGTCAAGTTTCGTTGCCCAGTAGTCAAGGGGATTGTCTACCTCGGTTGGCAGGGTGCTGTCCAAGTAGGCCCAAGCCTGTTGTTTGAGGTCCTGCTCCAGGTCCACCTGATGCTGCTGCTGCTGCTGCGGCTGGTTAGTAGTTTCCTCACTGCGCTGGTGAAGAAAGCTACTCATCATCGACTGCAGACTGAGGCAGCTGCTGCTGGTGGAGCTGCCACTGCTCCTACCACCCCACCCCTCCCCTGCTGCCATGGCAGCGGAACGCGAGCGCACAGGGCCCACAGTGTCTGAGGATGGACGTTGGCGCACAAAGGCAGAGACCAACTGACTACATAGGTGGTTTTTATAGTACGTTATTTTGGCCTCCCTCTCAGCAGGTGTGAAAAAGGCCACCATTTTGGAACGGTAGCGAGGGTCCAACAAGGTGGACAGCCAAAAGTCATCCCTCTGTCTGATGGTTATTATTCGGCTGTCGCTACGCAAGCAACCGAGCATGCTATGGGCCATTTGTGCCAAGGAATGCGAGGGACTCCCTGCCTCCATCTCCACAGCATACTGCCACGGTGCGTCTGGGTCCTCTGTCTCCTCCTCCTCCTCCTCTACCAGATGCTCCTGCTCCTCCACTCCTGTCCGCTGAGTGGAAAAACCACCCATTTCACTCAATAATTCCTGAGCACAAATGTCCTCCTCTACCTCCTCCTCTTCTTCCTGTCCTGCCCCCACAGGGGTCATGTGGCGTTGAGATCTGTGCGCCACGTCTACCGCACCCTGACCAGCCATTGTTAACAGCATTTGTTCAAGGACGTGCAACAGAGGAATGACGTCGTTCATCCCATAGTCCTGCCGACTCACGAATAGCGTGGCCTCCTCAAAGGGCCTGAGCAAGCGGCAGGTGTCACGCATGAGCTGCCAATGGCTGACATCTAAGTTACACAGGGGAGTACCTTTATCCGCTTGTAACATCAGGAAATCGGTGATGGCCTTTCGCTGTTCGTAAAGGCGATCTAACATGTGTAGGGTTGAATTCCACCTTGTTGCAACGTCGCAGATCAGGCGATGCTGTGGAATTCCGTTCTGCCGCTGCAGCTCAAGGAGGGTGTGCTTTGCGGTGTAGGAATGGCTGAAATGCATGCAAAGTTTACGTGACATTTTAAGGATGTCTTGCAGTGGGATGGTGGATTTTAAGAACCGCTTGACAACCAGATTGAACACGTGAGCCATGCATGGCGCATGGCACAACCTTCCTTGACGCAGAGCAGACACCATGTTCTTTCCGTTGTCGGTCAACATGGTTCCGATTTTCAGTTTGCGCGGAGACAGCCATCTGTTGATTTCTCTGTTCATTACACTCAGAAGTTCCTCCCCTGTGTGACTACGTTCGCCAAGGCATACCAGGTGCAGAACAGCGTGACACCGTTGCGCCCTGCACATGTGATATGCCGGTCGGGTAATGGGACTTGGCACGGGGGTGGCGGCTGAGGACACGGCGGAAGAAGAGGTGGTAGAGGCGGACATCTTTGCCGGACCAAGGACGTGCAAACGTGGAGGCAAAAGCGGCGTGACCTGTCCAAGTTGCTGGTGCGGCTGTGACGGCACCACGTTCACCCAGTGGGCCGTAAATGACATGTACTGTCCCTGACCGTAGTTACAGCTCCACACGTCGGCGCTGCCGTGCACTTTGGCAGAGACCGACATGCTCAAAGACTGGCCCACCATGTCTTCTACATGTGAATGCAGGGCTGGCACTGCCTTTTTGGCGAAGAAATGACGGCTTGGCACTCTCCACCGCGGCGCGGCACAAGCCATCATTTCTCTGAAAGGTGCTGAGTCCACCACTTGGAAAGGGAGGGACTGCAGCACCAGCAACTTGGACAGGAGGACGTTCAGCTTTTGCACCGTCGGGTGCGTGCTCGCAAACTGTTGTCTCTTGGAAACGGATTCCAAGAAAGACTGCTGACGGAATCCGTGAAGAGGAGTAGCAGGAGAAGGAGCATCTGAACGAGCGGAAGATGCCAACGAGCGACAACTCCCCTCAGCAGAGGTGTTGGAGCCTTGACTGGCTGATGGAGGGCGATTGACGTCGGGTGACGGAGCAAGTAACGGAGCGGGTGATGGAGCGGGGGCTGGGGCGGGCAGAACCGCCGTATCTTTATCACGGTTTTCCCAGGCCACCAAATGGCGACGCTGCATATGCTGCCGCAACGCTGTAGTCCCAACATGGGCCCCCTGGCCACGCTTGACTTTCTGGCCACATAGTCGACATACGGCTACGTTTACTTCCTCGGGCGGCTTGACGAAAAATTGCCACACCGCCGAGTAGGAAACTTTGCCCCCGATACTCCTCACTGGCTGACTGCTGCTTCCTCCGTGCACACCGGCACCACTACTGGCCGTGGTGGTAGGCTGCAGTGGAGCTGGTGCTGTACTCCGTGGCCGTTTGCCTCCACTGACACTGCTGCGACCCTGCTGCTGTCTCCTGGGCAACCCACCGACTGTTTTGCTCGCTGCCAAGCTGCCACCCTCTTCTCCTGATGATGCGGAAGAAATTGCCTGATGACGACGAGGCTGCCAAGTGCGATCAACCTCCTCATCATCAAGTAGGGTCTCCGCCTCACTACTAGCCCCCTCGGCTGCGTCTGGGTCAGGAGACAGACCTGTCTCTAGACCGGCTACCGAGCCACTCTCCTCGCCACTACTTCTTCGCCTGGCTGCTGAAAAGGCGGATGTCTCCCCCCGTTCCTGACCGCCCTCTGTTAGCTCTTCCTCACTGTACAGTGGGGCTGAGCCCACAGCATGCGATACTTCGCTTGGTGAGGGAACACCAAAGGACAGGGGCAGGTAGAGGACACGTGATTTCAGTGGGCTTGGTCCCGGGCCATGCCAACTAACGGTTGTGTCTGACGTACCCACCGACCGTTGGCTGTAGGTGTCAGAGGTGACCTGGGAAGAGGAAGACGACCGAGCCAACCAATCGACGACGGCAGGGTTGTCGGTGGAGACACGACCGCTGGATGACACCGGGAGCACTGGCCTCTGGCTGCGAATAGTGCTGCCTCGACCCCTTCCTCTGCTGCCACGTCTGCTCGCTCCTAAAACATTGCCTCCTCTGCCACTCCTCTGCATGTTGTCTGACATACTCTTTAATTAAACGATTATGTGTCCCTGAGTAACAATTCTGTGTCCCTGAGTAACAATTCTGTGTCTGTGCGAGTAACAATTCTGTGGCCCTAAGTAACAGTTCTGTGGCCCTCAGTAACAATTCTGTGTCCCTGATTAACGTTTCTGTGGCCCCAAGTAACAGTTCTGTGGCCCTCAGTAACAATTCTGTGTCTGTGCGAGTAACAATTCTGTGTCTGTGCGAGAAACAATTCTGTGGCCCTAAGTAAAGTTTCTGTGGCCCTAAGTAACAATTCTCTGGCACTCAGTAACAATTCTGTCTGTCCCTGAGTAACAATTCTCTGGCACTCAGTAACAATTCTGTCTGTCCCTGAGTAAAAATTCTGTGGCCCTAAGTAAAGTTTCTGGGGCCCTGAGTAACAATTATCTGGCACTCCGTAACAATTCTGTCTGTCCCTGAGTAACAATTCTCTGGCACTCAGTAACAATTCTGTCTGTCCCTGAGTAAAAATTCTCTGGCCCTAAGTAAAGTTTCTGTGGCCCTGAGTAACAATTCTCTGGCACTCCGTAACAATTCTGTCTGTCCCTGAGTAACAATTCTCTGGCACTCAGTAACAATTCTGTCTGTCCCTGAGTAAAAATTCTGTGGCCCTAATTAAAGTTTCTGTGGCCCTAAGTAACAATTCTCTGGCACTCAGTAACAATTCTGTCTGTCCCTGAGTAACAATTCTCTGGCACTCGGTAACAATTCTGTCTGTCCCTGAGTAACAATTCTCTGGCACTCAGTAACAATTCTGTCTGTCCCTGAGTAAAAATTCTGTGGCCCTAATTAAAGTTTCTGTGGCCCTAAGTAACAATTCTCTGGCACTCAGTAACAATTCTGTCTGTCCCTGAGTAACAATTCTCTGGCACTCCGTAACAATTCTGTCTGTCCCTGAGTAACAATTCTCTGGCACTCAGTAACAATTCTGTCTGTCCCTGAGTAAAAATTCTGTGGCCCTAAGTAAAGTTTCTGTGGCCCTGAGTAACAATTCTCTGGCACTCCGTAACAATTCTGTCTGTCCCTGAGTAACAATTCTCTGGCACTCCGTAACAATTCTGTCTGTTCCTGAGTAAAAATTCTGTGGCCCTAATTAAAGTTTCTGTGGCCCTAAGTAACAATTCTCTGGCACTCAGTAACAATTCTGTCTGTCCCTGAGTAACAATTCTCTGGCACTCGGTAACAATTCTGTCTGTCCCTGAGTAACAATTCTCTGGCACTCAGTAACAATTCTGTCTGTCCCTGAGTAAAAATTCTGTGGCCCTAATTAAAGTTTCTGTGGCCCTAAGTAACAATTCTCTGGCACTCAGTAACAATTCTGTCTGTCCCTGAGTAACAATTCTCTGGCACTCCGTAACAATTCTGTCTGTCCCTGAGTAACAATTCTCTGGCACTCAGTAACAATTCTGTCTGTCCCTGAGTAAAAATTCTGTGGCCCTAATTAAAGTTTCTGTGGCCCTAAGTAACAATTCTCTGGCACTCAGTAACAATTCTGTCTGTCCCTGAGTAACAATTCTCTGGCACTCAGTAACAATTCTGTCTGTCCCTGAGTAAAAATTCTGTGGCCCTAAGTAAAGTTTCTGGGGCCCTGAGTAACAATTATCTGGCACTCAGTAACAATTCTGTCTGTCCCTGAGTAACAATTCTCTGGCACTCAGTAACAATTCTGTCTGTCCCTGAGTAACAATTCTCTGGCACTCAGTAACAATTCTGTCTGTCCCTGAGTAAAAATTCTGTGGCCCTAAGTAAAGTTTCTGTGGCCCTGAGTAACAATTCTCTGGCACTCCGTAACAATTCTGTCTGTCCCTGAGTAACAATTCTCTGGCACTCAGTAACAATTCTGTCTGTCCCTGAGTAAAAATTCTGTGGCCCTAATTAAAGTTTCTGTGGCCCTAAGTAACAATTCTCTGGCACTCAGTAACAATTCTGTCTGTCCCTGAGTAACAATTCTCTGGCACTCGGTAACAATTCTGTCTGTCCCTGAGTAACAATTCTCTGGCACTCAGTAACAATTCTGTCTGTCCCTGAGTAAAAATTCTGTGGCCTTAATTAAAGTTTCTGTGGCCCTAAGTAACAATTCTCTGGCACTCAGTAACAATTCTCTCTGTCCCTGAGTAACAATTCTCTGGCACTCAGTAACAATTCTGTCTGTCCCTGAGTAAAAATTCTGTGGCCCTAATTAAAGTTTCTGTGGCCCTAAGTAACAATTCTCTGGCACTCAGTAACAATTCTGTCTGTCCCTGAGTAACAATTCTCTGGCACTCGGTAACAATTCTGTCTGTCCCTGAGTAACAATTCTCTGGCACTCAGTAACAATTCTGTCTGTCCCTGAGTAAAAATTCTGTGGCCCTAATTAAAGTTTCTGTGGCCCTAAGTAACAATTCTCTGGCACTCATTAACAATTCTGTCTGTCCCTGAGTAACAATTCTCTGGCACTCGGTAACAATTCTGTCTGTCCCTGAGTAACAATTCTCTGGCACTCAGTAACAATTCTGTCTGTCCCTGAGTAAAAATTCTGTGGCCCTAATTAAAGTTTCTGTGGCCCTAAGTAACAATTCTCTGGCACTCAGTAACAATTCTGTCTGTCCCTGAGTAACAATTCTCTGGCACTCCGTAACAATTCTGTCTGTCCCTGAGTAACAATTCTCTGGCACTCCGTAACAATTCTGTCTGTCCCTGAGTATGAATTCTGTGGCCCTAACTAGCGTTTCTTTGTCCCTAAGTAACAGTTCTGTGGCCCTCAGTAACAGTTCTGTGTCTGTGCGAGTAACAATTCTGTGTCTGTGCGAGTAACAATTCTGTGGCCCTAAGTAACAGTTCTGTGGCCTTCAGTAACAATTCTGTGTCTGTGCGAGTAACAATTCTGTGTCTGTGCGAGTAACAATTCTGTGGCCCTAAGTAAAGTTTCTGTGGCCCTAAGTAACAATTCTCTGGCACTCAGTAACAATTCTGTCTGTCCCTGAGTAACAATTCTCTGGCACTCAGTAACAATTCTGTCTGTCCCTGAGTAAAAATTCTGTGGCCCTAAGTAAAGTTTCTGTGGCCCTGAGTAACAATTCTCTGGCACTCAGTAACAATTCTGTCTGTCCCTGAGTAACAATTCTCTGGCACTGAGTAACAATTCTGTCTGTCCCTGAGTAAAAATTCTGTGGCCCTAATTAAAGTTTCTGTGGCCCTAAGTAACAATTCTCTGGCACTCAGTAACAATTCTGTCTGTCCCTGAGTAACAATTCTCTGGCACTCAGTAACAATTCTGTCTGTCCCTGAGTAACAATTCTGTGGCCCTAATAACGTTTCTGTGGCCCTAAGTAACAATTCTCTGGCACTGAGTAACAATTCTGTCTGTCCCTGATTATGAATTCTGTGGCCCTAACTAGCGTTTCTTTGTCCCTAAATAACGATTCTGTGGCCCTCATTAACAAGTCTGTGTCCCTGAGTAATGGTTCTCTGTCCCTAAGTAACTTTTCTCTGTCCCCAATTATCGTTTCTGTGGCCCTAACTCTGTCCCTGTCCCTAGTACAGAGCGGTCTGCCTCTGTTCAATAACTGCAGGCAAATGAAGAATTCCAAAATGGCCGCTATTTATAGCTCGACCATTACACAGTGCTGGCTGGCTGGCTGCTGATAGGCTGATGCGATCACATGTAGTTGAGGCATGCATTATGGGTCAGCGCGCCTTGTCTGCGCGCCTTCCCAGACATCCCCGCTCCGTCGCCGCACATGTCAGCCGCCATTTTCTGAAAAATTTCGATTCGCGCGTCCGAATTAGGCTATTTTTCGGATTCGGCACGAATCGAAATTTTTCAGATATTCGACTCGAATTCCACTTCGGATACTTCGATTCGCTCATCTCTACTTGTTATCATCACACAGTTGCATGGTGTGATCACCATGCCAGCTAGGAACACCACAAATAAATGGTTCTGGGGTTGGCATCTCAGCCCTAGGGTCATAAACTATACCATCTGTTTGTAATACTTAAATCACCCTAATCACACAATAACATAATTTCATGTTTATACTGTACATCCTGTTCTGAGGATGCACAGCACAGTCCTGCCTGGCAGGGAAGAAGACCTGTTTTTTCGCTGCTGCAGTTAAGTAACACTTAAAGGTCTTGTTCCTCCCCAAAACCTGTGGTGTGGTATTGCGAAGATTATACTCATGTGGTAGGTGCTTTTTCAATGAGTTGCACCAGTCCAAACTGTATTTTAGGGCATGGCAGCCCACTTTTGTTCAATAAACATGAAGACCGCATAGATATTAGTTACTCATGCAGAGGTTCTTCCATATCAATATGAACAGTCAAATGAAAATACTGAGCCACTTGTTGGCAAAACCACTGCTCTTCTTACCAGTCCCTCTGACTTTGTTGTCCAGCTTTACTGGTTCACTTGGCTCTCTTAGCCTTCAGTCACAGCGCACTACTGCACAACCCACTTGTGGCCTCTGGACAGGGGTTCTCCTGACACCCCGAAAGGGGTGACTCCTGGAATGAGACCTCCTGGGTACTGGCTAGGACACCTCTGACCCCTGGGTGATACCCTCTGTCTCTTGACTCCTAGCTGGGGTTCTTCTGACCCCTGGGTGAGACCTCCTGTCTCTCAGATCCTGGCTGGGGTTTCTCTGACCCCTGGGTGAAACCTCCTGTCTCTTGGCTCCTGATTGGCACTCCTTTGACCCCTGGGTGAGACCTTCTGCATCCCAGGCTGGAAGGTGTCTCCAAACTGGGAGCTCTGAGCTATCAGACTTGGGTATATAACGACCCTACGCATAGGCGTACTTACAAAGGCAGCAGGTGTGCAGTAAAATCCGAACACAGGATTGAAGATTCCGTCAAACCCAAGACACTCTGGAACCTTCAAGCTCCAGGCCCCAATCTGGGACAACAGAATCCGGAGAAAACCAAAAACACAGTATTGTCTGCTCAGAAAAAATAGTCTGGAATCCTGTGTCACATTCTCCAGTTTCACAGTGGCAGGGTCTCAGCCTATCATCCTAGACAGTGAAAGGAGAAGCTGAACACTGATGAGATCACCGCTTTGTCACTCTGTTCTCTCCTCCTATCAACATTTTCCTTTTTAACACATTAGAACTAAATCACAGCTGACTGACTCCTTGTGCTCCTTTTATTACTCCCATTCTGAGAACTGCAAGACTGATACCAAGTCCAATTCAGGTACTTACATTAATTATGAGATGCATGATCATAGAGCTGTGTAGAAACACTTTTATCTGCCTAGAGTTCAGCTTTCGTTTGTATGTACTGTATTAAAAAAAAAACCCATACAGATGGACAAAGGAAAGCATACCTGTTGATCCTGCTAACAAAGTTGCCTGGATGTCACTTTTTTTGCATGGTAATAAAAAAAACAAAACAGAGGGCACACCAGCCTTGTGCAATACCTCTGAGGAAGAGGCTAGTCCTCGAAACGCGTCAGTTTTTGGATGTCCATCATTCTCATCACCATTCAGAAACGCAGTGCGGATTGGACAGAGCGGTCTCATATGATGTGCTTATATTCATGTACTTTTGTGAGTAGAATACCTTATTTTAAATTTAATAAACATACTTTTAAAGGTAATGCACAAGGCCGGTGCGCCCTCTGTTTTGTTTTTCTCTATTAGTGCTTTTGGACTCCCCGGTTCTTTGAGGGCAGCAAGGCTTGCATATTCCA
The DNA here is from genome assembly GCF_062004578.1 of Staurois parvus. Taxonomy (NCBI): domain Eukaryota; kingdom Metazoa; phylum Chordata; class Amphibia; order Anura; family Ranidae; genus Staurois; species Staurois parvus. The sequence continues at coordinate 5,396,109 of NW_028318374.1, read as the reverse complement.
AGACATTCGTTGTGTGATCCCTATGACATAGAGTCCATCCCTAAGCACAGGAGAATTTGAGTTTTCCACTTTCACATCACTTTTTTTGCAGGGTGGCTGTGCTATCACAGTGCCATTGCAATGGAAACCAGCTGTATGGATTTTAGTTTAAAATTCTAAAAGGTTTATTGAATTTCAGAATCTCTGTGTCTTTGCAATGGAAATAAGCATTATGAACCTAGCGTTTGGTATTGTCAACTTCACAGTGGAGTGATGTACAGCTGATGCAACTAAGCACACACTTCAAAACTTCAAAACAGCGCTTCTGGCCAACTGAAGTTTTGGAAGCTACTTTTGGCTTGAGAAAGCACCTCCAGTGGGAAAATCCTAAAGTATGGACTTTAGTCTAAGTTACTAACATGTTTTGGAATTTCGGAATCACAGTGCCATTGCAATGTTAATTTCGACAGATACTGAAAAAATCCCAACGATGTACACCTGCCCTAAGGACACACCACCACCAGAAGTGCCAGGGAAGCTTAGTGCCTCGCTCTTGGCCAACTGAAGTTTTGGAGGCTACATTTGACCTTGAGAAAGCACTTCCAGTGTGGCAAACCTGTTGTATAGATTTTAGTTTAAAGTACTAACAATAAATCAATCTTTCAGCAAACTTGATTACCATATACTAAATGTTAGTGTGTAAAATCCCAAAAATAAAGTCCAGAATCAAAGTCCAAATAAAGTCCCAAAAAAAAAAATTCCAAAAAAAAGGGGATTCCACAAATAGAATTAATCTTTATCTGTAAATTCTCAATTCTTCATATCTCCAAACCGCCTTTGTGATATACTCCAAACAAAATCTTCATATACCTCAAAGAAAAAAAAAAACTCAACATGTGTATTATCCCCAAAAAAAAAATTCACTAAAACATGCCACACGTGTTACATACAGACAAAACTGACGTGCCACAGCAACCGTGAAAAGATTCCCTCTGCCTTAGGTATCAATTTACTGCATACAAATAACAGAAGTGCATAATTACCCTCAGAATAGTATCAAGGGTCTAAATGCGATTATTTCCAACCTTTTTGTTCCTTCAGCCTTTCCAGCCACTTCCCACAGACCTCATAAACAGACCAGGGATCAGTATGTGTCATAAATACTCATAACACTTTATTGTAGCAACTTACATTAAAATAAGATGAGATCAGCTTCCACACCAAGAAAATTATTCCACAATCCTGCCTCTCCTCAGAAGTGTGTAGGTATCCTCACCATCCCACTCCCGAGGGGGAATAAATCAACTATGGTAGGTTTCCCAGTAGCCAAACACATAAGGATTCCAGGACAGGCACAGCCACGTGTACCAGGATCAAAGATGGCCGCCACCGCACTTCCGGAAGAGCGTCACTACGTCACCACGTCACGTGCCCCGGACACGTTTCATCACATCCGGACTTTGCACTTCTGTTATTTGTATGCAGTGGATTGATACCTAAGGCAGAGGGATTTTTTTCACGGTTGCTATGGCACGTCAGTTTTGTTTGCATGTAACACGTGTGGCACGTTTTAGTGAATTTTTTTTTTTTGGGATAATACACATGTTGAGTTTTTTTTTCTTTGAGGTATATGAAGATTTTGTTTGGAGTATATCACAAAGGCGGTTTGGAGATATGAGGAATTGAGAAATTACAGATAAAGATTAATTCTATTTGTGGAATCCCCTTTTTTTTGGAATTTTTTTTTTGGACTTTGATTCTGGACTTTATTTTTGGGATTTTACACACTAACATTTAGTATATGGTAATCAAGTTTACTGAAAGATTGATTTATTGATATATGTACTACAGGGGAAGGACTGTTTAACCTCCCTGGCGGTATGATTATTTCAGATTTTTGGTGCTGAAAGCGGTACCATTTTTTTGCATGGAAATATGTATTTTTTTTATTGTAGGCTGTAATTTTTAGGAAAAACTCACTGAAATCTGTCCGAACAAGAGTCTAGTAAACATCCCGGGTATGATAAAATTTGAAACACAAAATCATAATTTAATAAATAATCATAAAAATAATATAAAAATAATAAAAAATGTAATTCAATAATATAATCAAACCAAAAACACTGAAATGTGAAATAGAGCGCCAAGTTTGCACATCGCTGAGCTCAGTCGCAAAATCGTTTTCAGTTTCTGATGACGAATTTCCCCCACGAATCATTATCACTCAATTCTGTAAGTGGTTCTGATTTACTATCGCTGTTCTCTAGCTGATCTAAACCGCTTTTGACCTAAAGGGACACTTTTTGGACGCCATGGACATTTCTCAGTTTCCAGGCAGAAAGAACAGACAAAATGCAGGCAGGGCGCAGCACAAAGCACTAGGGACAATATGTATGTGAAATAGGTTGAAACAGCAATGTTTTACTGTGTAAAATGTAAAAAAAAAAAAATGACATTTTTTAAAATTTTTAAATTTCCCGCCGGCGGCGGCGGTGGCGCCCGTACGTCCCGACGTCACAGGGACAGGACACAGAAGCCGGATGCCGGCATCGGCCGGAGGAGATGGCCGGGGACGCTGCAGGGGACACATCGCGGGAGCGCAGGGTAAGGTAAGTGAAGAACACTTGCCGGAGCAGCGCCGCATGGTAAGCCCGAGTGTAGCTCGGGGTTACCGCTTTTGGTACTGAAATGTTACCCCGAGCTACACTCGGGAATACCGTCAGGGAGGTTAAGTGACTTGGTGGGGTGTCTTAATTAAAGAAGGATAGTGCTGTACTTATAATAAAGTACTAACAAGTTTATTGAATTTCAGAATTAGGCTTATTATAGAACTTTTGCACACACATTCACAACAGTTTTTACATCTATTTCAAATAAATTAAGGGGTCTATTTATATTTTAAAAAATGACTGTGCTGGTACCACCAACATTTGCATAGCTTTCATGAATATTCCATGTAATTTTGTCTAATACAGTCATTACCAAAAATATTGGCACCCCTGCATCTCTGTCAGATAATGTACCACTTTGCCCAGAAGTGAAATTACAAATGTTTAGGCATTCTGATGTTTATTTCTTTAGTTTGTATTGGTATGACACAAAAAAGTTGAGAAACAAAAAGCTAAATCTGACACACTCATGCAAAATTATTGGCACTCTCAATTTAATATTTGGTAGCACAACCCTTGGGAAAAATAACTGAAATCAATCGGTTCCTGTAACCATCAATGAGTTTCTTCCACCTCTCTACTAGAATTTTGGGCTACACTTCTTTCGCTAACTGCGCCAGGTCTCTCAGTTTGGAAGAGTTCCTTTTCCCAACTGCTGTTTTGAAATCTCTCTACATGTGCTCTATGGGATTGAGATGTGGACTCATTGCTGGCCAGTTCAGTACTCTCCAGCAGTTTGTCTGAAACCATTGCTGGGTACTTTTTGAAGTGTGCTTTGGATCATTGTCCGGCTGTAAGACCCATGACCTCTTCCAGAGACCCAACTTTCCAAAAATGGACTGGCACCGTCTCAAAATTGTAACAAATAATTGCATTCCAAGTTTGTGATGCTCCTGTAATTTGTAATTAAACTCACCTGTATCAATTAACAGGTGCTGACAATACAGTGATGACACCTGCAACCAGTTAAAATGGTGAAAAATTGACTCAACCTTTCTGGTTGTGTGTCTCTATGTGTCTCTATGTGCCACATGGAGCATGGGAGAGAGAAAGAGCAGCAAAGAACTGTCTGAGGATTTGAGAACAAACATTGTGGAAAAGCATGGACAATTTAAAGGTTGCAAGTCCATCTCCAGAGATCTTAATGTTCCTGTGTCCATTGTGCGCAACATTGTAAAGAAGTTTACAGCCCATGGTACTGTAGCTAATCTGGAAGTGGACAAAAGAGAAAAATGAATCAAAGAATACAACTAGCAATTGTTCGAATGGCGGATAAAGAACCACTATCATCTTCCAGACAAATTCAAGCTGACCTTCAGGCACAGGGTGCAACTGTGTCAGCTCTTTTTGAATGAAAAGGGACACTATGGTAGGAGACCCAAAAGGACCCCACTGCTGACACAGAAACATAAAAAAGCCACTTTGAAATTTGCCAAAATTTGCCAAATTTACCTGGGAACACTACTCTACTTCTAACAAACTGAAATCCTTGGTAGCCTCAGACACTATATCAACTACTTTCTGGCCATATCCCATGTGGTTTGGCTTTCCCCTGCAGCTTAAGGAAATACAATTATGACCATTTTATTTTTACCCTCTTTTAACCCCCCTGGTGGTATTCCCGAGTATAGCTCGGGATTAACTTTCAGTACCAGAAGCGGTAACCCTGAGCTACACTTGGGATTACTCTGCAACTATGCTCTGGGATCCCTCGAGCACTTAGCTTGTCTTGCGGTCCCGCGATGTCCCCCCTGCAGCGTCCCTGACCATGTCCTCCGGCCGATGCCAGCATCTGTCTTCCGGGTTCCGTTTCCTGCGAGCGTCAGGATACAAGGGACGGAACCAGCGGGAATTTCAAAAATGTAAAAATTTGACATTCAGTCAATACACTAAAATCACATTGTAAAACATTACTGTATCAAACCATTTCACATACATTTTGTCCCGAGTGCTTTGTCCTGCGCCCTGCCTGCATTTTTACAGTTCTTTCTGCCTAGAAACTGAGAAATGTCCATGGCATCCAAAAAGCGTTCCTTTAGGTCAAAAGCAGTTTTAGACCGGCTAGGGAACAGCGATAGTAAATTAGAACCACTTGCAGAATTGAGTGATAATGATTCGTGGGGGAAATTCGTCATCAGACACTGAAAATGATTTTGCGACTAAGCTCAGTGATGTGCGAACTTGGTGCTGTATTTCAAATTACAGTGTTTTTGGTTTGATTAAATTATTGAATTAAATTTATTATTATTATATTATTATTTTTTATGATTATTTATTATCTTATAATTTATGATTTCGTGTTTCAAGTTTTACCCTACCCGGGATGTTTAATAGACTCTTGTTCGGACAGATTTCAGTGAGTTATTCCTAAAAATTACAGGCCTACAATAAAAAAACAACATATTTCCATTGAAAACAATGTACCACTTTGAGCATAATCAGACCGCTAGGGAGGTTAAGGACTCAATTCATTATACCCAGAGCACTTCTGATCCGCTATCCTTCTCTTCTCCTTTCCTACTTCTCCCCCCCCCTTCTCTTTTTTCCTTTTCTATTTCTCCTACTTCTTTCTTGAAGTACTTCTTATTTTAATTTACAGTCTTTTTTGCAAAGTTGACCTTGTTATTGTAGCTCTAAAAGCAATGATGTGCTATTTACAGGCAGTATACTGCCCAGAACACTTATGAAAACAATGTTTCTGACATTTGTGAAGCTTATTCTTCTTCTTCTGCAATACTGTGTCTCTGTACGCCTTCATACACGGCTTTGTGATTGAACTGTGACATAATTACCTACTTTCATATTAAAAATACACTATATTGCCAAAGGTATTGGGACAGCCCTCCAGATCATTGGATTCAGGTGTTCCAATCACCTCCATGGCCACAGGTGTATAAAATCAAGCACCTAGGCATGCAGACTGCTTCTACAAACATGTTGGAAAGAATGGGTCGCTCTCAAGAGCTCAGTGAATTCAAGCGTGGTACCGTGATAGGTTGTCACCTGTGCAATAGGTCCATCCATTAAGTTTCCATGCTACTAGATATTCCATGGTCAACTGTTAGTGGTATTATAAGTGGGTGCAACTGGGAACAACAGCAACTCAGCCACCAAGTGGTAGGCCACGTAAAATGACAGAGCGGGGTCAGCGCATGCTGAAGCGCACAGTGCTCAGAAGTCGCCAACTGTCTTCAGAGTCAATAGCTAAAGACCTCCAAAATTCATGTTACCTTCAGATTAGCACAACAACAGTGCGAAGAGAGCTTCATGGTCTCCATGGCCGAGCAGCTGCATCCAATCCTTACATCACCAAGTGCAATGCAAAGTGTTGGATGCAGTGGTGTAAAGCACGCCGCCATTTAACTCAGTGGAGACTTGTTCTCTGGAGTGAGGAATCACACTTCTCTGTCTAGCAATTCGATGGATGTGTCTGGGTTTGGAAGTTTCCAGGAGAACGGTACTTGCCTGGCTGCATTGTGCCAAAGGTAAAGTTTGGTGGAGGGGGGATAATTATTATACAGGATTTATATAGTGCCAACACAATACAACTACAATACATTTCAGTACAGAAGGAATATGATGGCCCTGCTCGTGGAGCTGGATTATGGTGTGGTGTTGTTTTTCAGGGGTAGGGCTTGGCCCCTTAATTCCAGTGAAGGGTACCCTTAAGGCGTCTACCAGGACATATTGGACAATTTCATGCTCCTAACTTTGTGGAAGAGTTTGGGGATGGCCCCTTCCTGTTCCAACATGACTGCACACCAGTGCACAAAGCAAGGTCCATAAAGACATGGATGAGCAAGTTTGGCAGCTTGACTGGCCTGCACAGAGTCCTGACCTCAACCCGATAGAACACCTTTGGGGTGAATTAGAGCGGAGACTGTGAGCCAGGCCTTCTCGTCCGACATTAGTTCATGACCTCACAAATGGGCTTCTGGAAGAATGGTCAAACCTTCCCATAGACACACTCCTAAACCTTGTGGACAACCTTCCCAGAAGAGTTGAAGCTGTTATAGCTGCAAAGGGTGGGCCAACTCAATATTGAACCCTGCGGACTAAGACTGGGATGCCATTAAAGTTCATGTGCGTGTAAAGGCAGGCCGACCAATTCATTCGGCAATATAGTGTATATTCAACCTAAAAATTATAGCTTTTTGGTAAAGCCCATCATTCTACTGTTTTGAAAAATACAGCCACACATGGTGAAAGTTCACTGATGTTTTGAGGTTGCTTTGCGCTGGATGTCTTGACTGCGTGCATGGCATTAAGAAATCTGAAACTACCAAATAATTCTGGGGTGCAATGTAGGGCCCACTGTCAGAAAGTTGGGTCTCCATCAGAGGTCATGGGTCTTACAGCAGGACAATGACCCAAAGAACACGTCAAAAAGCACCCAGAAATGGTTTCAGACAAAGTGAGAGAGTACTGAACTGGAGAGTACTGAATTGGCCAGCAATTAGTTCATATCTCAATTCCATAGAGCACCTGTGGAGAGATCTCAAAACAGTACCCTTCCAATCTGAGAGACCTGGAGCAGTTGGTGAAAGAAGAATGGTTCAAAATCCTAGTAGAGAGGTGGAACAAATGCAGTGATGGTTACAGGAAGCGATTGATTTCAGTTATTTTTTCCAAGGTCTATGGTACCAAATCTTAAATTGAGGGTGCCAATACTTTTTCCAGTCCATTTTTTAAGTTTTGCGTGGAGTGTCTCAAATTTAGCTTTTTTTTCTCCACTTCGTTTTTGTGTCATACCAATACAAACAAAAGAAATAAACACGAGAAAGCCTAAACATTTGTAAATGCAACATTATATTCTGGGTGAAGTGGTGCGTTATCTGACAGAAATGCAGGGGTAAAAAATAAATAAAAAATTGTGCTCTGCCAAATGTGAACAAAAAACAACTAGTAACAAAAAAACAAAGAAAGAGGTATACAAGAGGTATACAAGTTGCTGCAAACACCTGATATGTGTGTTCATCACATGGAAAACAAATAAAATACTAGTGAAAAGTGCTGCGCTGCTCAGATATCATAAAATATGGGAAAAACATGACATGTGTTACAAGCAATATATAACAACTCCAACGTGAAAAGTCCACACAGAAGAAGAAGGAAAAAACTCTTCAGCAAATCCAGATGAAAACGAGCATTTTCCTACTGGTGACTGAACCCACAATCCCGGTGCTGTAAATCTTCAAATGGTGTGCATCACCACAGTGAACATAGAAATATAGGAGGACCCTCACCTTCTCATAGGGACCTGTGTAAGAGACAGGTCAACCAGACATGCAGGGGTGCCAATATTTTTGGCCATGACTGTATGTGTATTTCCTGTGATCGTCAGCTCAATCTAGCAGCCATAATATTGTATGTTCCTGAAATACATCAATCAGAATTAATGTATTACCAATGAATGGGGATGATGATCATAGGCAGGGGCGGACTGACAACTCATGGGGCCCCCGGACAATAGGGGATCATGGGGCCCCTGTGTCCTTGCCCAAACTCAAAAAAGCCTATGAAAAAGGTACCAGGGGCATCTCATGGGGCCCCCTACTGACCCCGGGCCCTCGGGCAGTGCCCGAGTTTCCAAATGGTCAATCCTCCCCTGATCATAGGATATAAACATATTAGGCAATTTAGGAGGATTATTCATGATGTCTGTGCAAATCCTTGGGAAATTTACAACAAAAAGATGTGTAAAGTGCAATACTATTATCAACCAATTAGAATCTATCTTGCTTGTATCTGAATTCAGCAAAGTCCATTTTTTTTTCATTTTACCTCTTGAATTGTTAATTTAAAAAGTCAGTTTGTGTTTAATATGACTGGTTTGGGGGCAGAGATTGCTGTGGATTGTTCTATGTAGTCTGTGAAATGCTGCAGAATATGTGGAATCTGTATACAAAAATAACATAAATAAGTAAACACTAATATAATTTATGTATTAATAATGAATAACAAACTGCAACAAAGAAATAAACATTATCTGCCTCAAGGCCACGAGCTAATCCAAAGCTTACCAGTAAAAGAAAGCGAAACGCAACATACAGATCGCAAAGGCATTGCCAGGCTACGAACAGAAAATATTTTTTATTTTAAGTCAGTGTGGATAAACTTTAGTATGAATGACGCAACTGAATAATTGACTCCATGCTTTACAAATCTTTCTTTTACTGGTTTTATGACTTTGTGTTCTCAGATTTTCCCGTAGAATAAGAAATGGATTTGTTTTCATTTAAAAGGGTTTTCCACCTACAGATCTCTCCAAAGCCCCTTGAATCTCTTGATTGTGAAGGCTAAGAAAACATGCTGCAGTTCATTCCTTCTCTAGGTAGTGAATGAAGATGACAATCTTAGACATAGAACTTTTAAAAACTAGTCAGCATTGGAATATCATATCTCCTAGTAGGGTCTGTTACACACAGGATACAAAGAAGCGTAAGAGCAATGGTTTATTAAAGAGGACCTGGACTGTGGAAGCTGAGCCCAAAATATGCAAAGTGAAGAGTTAGCGACCAGAATTGCTGGAGGATCCTTGCCGTTGATCTTTCCCCATTGCTGACTTACCATGCCTTGGTCTGCTTTCTGTCTCTGTGTGGAGGTGGCCATCATGGTAAAAGAGAAAGCTTTGCTTCCTCCTGTCAAAGCTGCCCCCTGGTTACAGAATGAATGAATTGAAAGCAGGGAGGTCTTTGCACTGGAGGTCCTCAGGTACATTTTGCTCTCCAGCAAGGAGAACAGGAGCACAGTAGTGACATCACCAAATCTCACTCTGAATCTTCTGAGATTAGCAAGTAGAAGCAATGGTGCCTTAGATGATCTCGTAGTGCAGACAAATAGCTATCAGGCTGAAGGCACAGGTAGTGTTATTTTTTTCTAGAAAATTTTTAATTATAGAATAATTTTAAAGAATAGGATAAAGAGAGATGTCAACACCTTTCAGGTTTTTATTGCTGTCTGTACCCGTTATGGAGATTTGTCCTGTTTACCGCTACCATACAGAGTGAAAGTGAAAGAAAATCTCAGATTTTGGGCTGTCACCTGAACAATAATAGAGGGGAAATCTTATGATGGGGACACTAGTTCTGGTCTAGGCTTAAAGTGATTGTAAAGGCTCAAGGTTTTCTACCTTTATGCATTCTATGCATGAAGGTAAAAAAACCTTTCATGTGCAGCAGCCCCCCCAGACACTTACCTGAGCCCCATTGCATTCCAGCAATGTGAAAGAAAACTTCAGCTGTCCTGGGTCTCTGCCTCCATTGGCTCCCGCTGCTGTCAATTGAAGCAAGTGACCCAATGGGGTGACAGAGGGGGTGGAGCTGAACCATGACTCCATATATGGACACACAGAGCAGCAGCTCCGCAGAGCACCTCCTCAGGTGCCCCCCCTAGCAAGCTGCTTGCTATGTGGGCATTGAAGAAGGAGGAGCCAGGAGCGCCAGCGGGGGACCTGAGAAGAGGGGCATCTGGGCTGCTCTGTGCAAAACCATTACACAGAGCAGGTAAGTATGTTATGTTTGTTATTTAAAAAAAAAAACAGAACCTTTAGTATTGCTTTAAGAGTTTGTGTCTGACGTTTGTTTTCTCAGGCTGTGAATAAATTGTGTTTCAGGTCTGAAGCCCAGAAACTTTGTAGTGCTTTGGGTGGGATAAAGCCTCCATTCCTATGGTCACATCATATCTGGGGTAGCCATACCCAGGGGCGGACTGACAAATCATGGGGCCCCCGGGCAATAGGGGATCATGGGGCCCCTGTGTCCTTGCCCAAACTCAAAAAAGCCTATGACAAAGGTACCAGGGGCATCTCATGGGGCCCCCTACTGACCCTGGGCCCTCGGGCAGTGCCCAAGTTTCCAAATGGTCAGTCCGCCCCTAGCCATACCTCAATGTTAGTCTCATCTGTCCAAAGATCTTTATATATGTGGATTGACTGATGCCCAGGGCTCTCTCTGCTGCTGTGTGAAAAGGCTGAGTGCTGGTAGAACGCTAGAATGGAAGAAGAGTTGCTGGTTTGTTTTGGGGAACCCATTAGGGGTCACCCTGTTATTCAGGAACTTGCATGAGTTTAGGTAGTGGCTTAGCTTGTTTTATGATATGTAAACCTTCCTGCATTCGAACTGTGTTTGTTTGCTGGTTTGGACAAACCAACTTGGACAGTTCCTGGGTGTCCTTGTCTTGTGCGTGATTTACTGCTGCCACTACCAGTTCAGCCTGCCCCCCATTAAAGTATATACTCATTGCACACACAAATATACAAATAAAAGTGGATTGTGATACTAACTTGTACATTTTAGTCACGCAGCCAATTAATCCATCTAGCTCGGCTTCACTGCACCTCCTTCATATTTTAATGATTTTGTTACTAATTAAATACTATTGTTTACAAGACTGAATTTCATTAATAGTATTAACTCAGCACACACTTCCAACATCAGATACTTAAAGGGAACCTTTTTTTGTTCATGTACTACAGGTGCACTTTCTTCCATTATACAAGATGTATTGGGGTTGATTTACGAAAGACAAATAAACTGTGCACCATACAAGGTGCAGTTGCACTCTGCCAGTGCAATTGCTCCAGAGCTTTGCAAATGAGATAAAGATTACCTATGCAAGGAATACCCAATCACGTACAAGGAAAATTGAAAAAAAAAGCAGTTTTGTTTGCACATGATTGGATGATGGAAGTCAGCACAGCTTTTTCTCATTTATTAACCACTTCCTGTCCGGACACTTTTACCCCTTCCTGTCCAGGGCAATTTTTAGCTTTCAGCGCTATCACACTTTGAATGACAATTGCGCGGTCATGCAATACTGTACCCATATGAATTTTTTACCATTTTTTTGAGACAGATAAAGCTTTATTTTGGTGGTATTTATTCACGCTGGGATTTTTATTTTTTTTACTATGTAAATGAAAAAGTTCAAAAATTTTGAAAAAAGTGTTTTTTTAAATAAAATTTTGCAAATAAATAATATTTCATCATAAATCTTCTCCAAAATTTATTCCGTTATTTTTTTAGTAAAAAAAAAAAATTCAAATTAGTTTATAACCAAAAATTATAATTTTTAAACATTTTTTTTTACATTTTATTTTATTTTTTTATATTATTATTTTTTATTTTTTTTTTTATTTTTTTACATACTGTCACCCTAGCAGTACACTGTCACCATGGTGACACTGTACTACTTGTGGAGGGTGATGAAGATTTTTTTTTTTTTTTTTTTTACACTGATTGCTTTTACACCCATATAGGATGTAAAAGCAATCATTTCTCTTTCTCTCTGTCTGCATTCCTGCAGTCACTGAGAATTACTGAGTGAGCTGTGAGTGGTCACAGCTTGTCACATGGTACAAGGCTGTTGTGAATAGCCTTGTACCATGTGACCTCTGTGATCATTCACAGATTTCACACATAGTAAGCAATGATGTCACAAGTGACATCTTGCTTACTACTTTGCATGTGATCACTGATTCGCCAATCAGTGATCACATGATCGGGACCTCGTACAGAGGTCCCGTCCGACGATCGGTGTTTCACTGTGTCCGGAGGACACAGCGGGCACCGGATCGCGGTGGTGCGCGCTCCCAGGGAGCGCGCACAGCTAGAAAAGGCGGGTGCCGTTTATGGACGGCAACCCGACCCTGGACTGCCACCGCCCTGACGTTTATAAACAGCAGGCGGACGGCAAGAGGTTAAGCTCTGGAGGAACTTTTCTTGCAGAGTGCAACTGCAATTTGCAAAGTGCACAGTCTATTTGCCTTTACTAAATCAACCCATTGTCCTTTTATACCTTTGTTTTGCTTTTTTGAAAACACATCAATATTTTAAAAGAAAATTATAAAGCTGCCATTGCTGGGGCTTTCATTTTCCTTACTACCTAGAGCAGCATTGCTCAACCTTTATATCCAAGAGGAACCCTTAAAATAATTTCCAGGTCTGAAGGAACCCCTACTAAAATAAATTCACTGGGGGCCATTCATTGGGAAGATGCCCTTTTTATTGATGGTCAATAGGAAGAATGCGCCCTTACAGTGGTGGTCAGAATTTCACCCTTAATGACAACTGAAAAGATTATTGGTGTCATGCTGCTGGCCCTAATGGAAGGTCATTCATGAATGACAGCTCTAGGAACCCCTGGCAACTTCTGGAGGAACCCTAGGGTTCAATAGAACTTCGGTTGAGAATGACTGACCTAGTGTATTCCTGACACAAAGCAAGCATGCAGTCAGTAAGGGCAGAACTTGTGACCTATATAATCTTTCCAAGTCGGTGACTCATTTAACAGGTGAATTAACGGAAAGAACAAGGGCACCTTAAGGCTGGGTTCCTACCTTTCCATGGGTACGCAAAGATTCTGGATGGCTGCACGTCTAAATGGCTTTACTGCAAAATCTCATACATGGGCATAATACAATAGTGGGGGACAGGAAAGGATGGCACATTTCACGCCCACCTGGCTCTTAGTTGTAATGATGTGAAACACGTCATCCTTTCCTGTCCCCCACTATTGTATCATCCCATGTGTGAAATTTTACAGTAAAGCCATTTAGATGTGCAGCCATCTTGAATCTTTGTGTGCTCTAATGATGGTTGATGGGCAGGGCTTGCACCTTGTGGAACAGTGAGGGATGAACAAAAATGTGAGTGAGCGGCAGCCTGGAAAATTTACTGACCTTTTTGTGGGTGTTTTCATGTGAAATTGCAGTTCACTGTTTCTTCATGTAAAATATTGCACCTAGAGAAAAAGAATCCCTTGAGAGAGTACAACATTGGGGGTACAGTGTTGGCCAGCACTTCAGAGGAAAAGGACTTGGGAGTACTCATGTCAGATGATTGCAAAATGAGCAAACAGTGTGGCCAGGAAGTGGGGAAAGCGAATATAATAATTCTAGGATGCCTCACTAGAGGGGTACCAGCAGGAGGAAGGAGGTCCTGGTTCCTCTATATAGATATGTAGTTATCACTAGAGGGGTCACCAGCAGGAGGAAGGAGGTCCTGGTTCCTCTATATAGATATTTAGTTATCACTAGAGGGGTCACCATCAGGAGGAAGGAGGTCCTGATTCCTCTATATAGATCTTTAGTTATCACTAGAGGGGTCACCAGCAGGAGGAAGGAGGTCCTAGTTCCTCTATATAGATCTTTAGTTATCACTAGAGGGGTCACCAGCAGGAGGAAGGAGGTCCCGGTTCCTCTATATAGATCTTTATATCACTAGAGGGGTACATCAGGAGGAAGGAGGTCCCGGTTCCTCTATATAGATCTTTATATCACTAGAGGGGTCACCAGCAGGATGAAGGAGGTCCTGCTTCCTCTATGTAGATCTTTAGTTATCACTATAGGGTTCACCAGCAGGAGGAAGGAGGTCCCGGTTCCTCTATATAGATCTTTAGTTATCACTAGAGGGGTCACCCGCAGGAGGAAGGAGGTCCTGGTTCCTCTATACAGATCTTTAGTTAGACCTCATTTAGAATACCGTGTCCAGTTCTGGAGACCTCACTAACAAAAAGATATTGATAAGATAGAACGAGTCCAGAGACGGGTAATGAAAATGGTGAAATGTCTGGGCGATAAAACATATCAAGAGCGACTTCAGGAACTTAACATGTACAGTCTGGAGGAAAGAAGGGAAAGGGGAGACAAGATTGAAACCTTTAAATACATCAAGGGGGTGAATAAGGTTCAGGAGGGCAGTATTTACCACACGAAACCAAAATCAAGAACACGGGGACATGATCTTAAACTAACTGAAGGAAAGTTCAAAACTAATCTCAGAAAGTACTATTTTACTGAAAGAGTAGTTAATGCTTGGAATAAACGTCCAGCAGAGGTAGTGAGCCAGTCAACAGTAAATAGCTTCAAACATGCTTGGAACAAGCATAGATCTATACTTAGACAAGAAAGTTAACCAACCCCACCCCCTCCAAACCCCCCCCCCCAAAAAAAAAGAAAACACAAAAAAACACCCCCCCCCAAAAAACAGGCAGACACGACGGACGACTCAGTTTTTTTCTGCCGTCACTTTTCTATTTTCTATGAATTTATGTGCGTTTCTATGCGTTCTGTCCTACTTCAGTGGGTTCTATCAGCCAATGAAATGCTGGGTAAAGTTAAGATTGCTGTGGAAGGGGCTGGTTACCATGTGCCCATCGGAACATTAAAAAATGCACCTCAACGTATTTGCCCATTGCACAGCAATGCAGCATACAAAACACTGGTGAAGCTGTGATAATGCGTGAAAGCATGTTCCAACGCACATTTAATAAAAGGTGTGAATAGGGTTTAAAAAAAAAAGGCAACAGGGACCACTTTTATACTTCAGTACTAACAGGTTCCTTTGACGCTGAGCTAAACCAAACCCATCACAAACCTTCTCAATGATATAAAAAAAAATCTACTCTATAAGCATTGTTTATCTTCAGTAAATAGCCCATGTCAGAACAAACCGTAGATCCACTAATTCAATAATGGATGTGAAGGAAAGGTAAGGGTTCAGCTATGAGGAAAGGTTAGCTAGACTGAATTTATTCACTTGTTAAGCTGAACTCCAGCCATACAGATAAAATGTGCATGTCCCTTGCCAGGGCTTTTTTTTGTCAGAGAATAGGTGCAGGTACTCCCCCCTTCAGAGTTACCTGTTGTCTCCACCCCCTACCCACCTCTGAGCACCATCCCCTGGTTACACGCCCTACCCACCTCCCAGAAAATACAGAACCAATTATCATTTTGTCAGGCTAAGTACTTTGTATAATTTGTTACTAATAAAAAAATGCAGTAAATTAGATTCCCTGCCACCAGGAATAATAGACCCCCAGTAATAACAGATCTCCCAGCAACAATACCCCCCCCCCAGCAAAAAAAGCTCCTGCCAGTGGCAGGGAATCTAATTTACTGCATTTTTTTTATTACAAGTACTTTGTATAATTTGTTACTAATAAAAAAATGCAGTAAATTAGATTCCCTGCCACCAGGGATAATAGACCCCCAGTAATAACAGATCTCCCAGCAACAATACACCTCCCCCCCAGAAAAAGCTCCTGCCAGTTACAATAGATAAACTGCAACAAAATTCCCCCCCCCCCCGCCCCCCCCCAGTAACAATAAATCTACCCCAGAAACAACAGAACTCCCAGCAGCCAGCATGCCTCCTCCCTTAACAGTAGATCCCTTTCAGCAGCATTTGACCCCCCAGCAACAACAGATACACCAGCAGCAACAATAGACCTTACAGGCAAACAATAGACCCCCTGAAACAATAGATCTCACCAGTAACAATATATCCCCCAGCAGCCAGCCTCAATAGACCCTCCAGCACACCTCACCAACCCCTGACATTACATACATTCAGTACTTAAGGGTGCCGGAACTGCATTTCCCCACATTCCTGCTGAAAAAAAGCCCTGTCCCTGGCACCTCTAGCTTCTTCCCCCTCCAGCTCTTGTTTGGCTGTACAGGGACTGCAAGAGGCTAATATCAGGAAGAGACCATATTGCCACTCCTCTGGACCAACTGTAGTTATAGGGTTCTGAAGTAAGGTCAACATTTTTTCAAATGATGTAGATGTCCTTCTTCAGCCCAACTCTGTATTATCCAGGTTCCAAAGTTACATTTGAAATTCAGTTTGTCTTGTCAAGTCTAGCTTGGCCCTTTCCACCTACCAAGCCCGCTTACTGACCAGTGAGGTAGCCTATGACCCTAAAGCAGACTTCTGTGCTTGAAACTGACTTTCTCCCATCTGCCCCCCCCCCCCCCATCCCTTCTACAAATAAGTTGGTTTAAGTTAGGCGGTGGAAATAATATATTTTTTGACACTGGCCTCTAGTTCTTTATTCCTCACCTAAGCCTGCTGTATTCTGGGATGTCACATCACACATCCTAGGAAGCCATGCTTGACTGGGGGATAAAGTATCATTAAACCTTCCAGACTTGTGTGCCTGCACAGGTATGTCACATTTCTCCCAGGTCCCAAGTATCTGGTAGAGACCTGCAGCACATCTGCACATGCGCAAACAGGAAATTCTCTTACTGCAACTCTCTTGACACAGCTCTCTTAGTGCGCTAAAAGAACACCCTTTCAGAACTTCAGCAGCAAGTAGGACAATGCTGGACTCCATGGACTAATGACGTCTTTATTCTCAGACAGGGTCACTTGTTACCAGGGGCGGACTGACAACTCATGGGGCCCCCGGGCAATAGGGGATCATGGGGCCCCTGTGTCCTTGCCCAAACTCAAAAAAGCCTATGAAAAAGGTACCGGGGCATCTCATGGGGCCCCCTACTGACCCCGGGCCCTCGGGCAGTGCCCAAGTGTCCAAATGGTCAGTCCGCCCCTGCTTATTACATGGTTAAAATATTGTCTTAGCCAGGTAGAGTAAAGAATCTCTTTAATGATCCAATAGGAAAGCTATATGGCAGGGACATAGTGGGATTTTCATACTTCAGCTGCCTATATCTTTGTTTTAAAATCAAAAATATGGAGACATGTTTTAGGCTTGGTCCACAGCTTTGCGTGTTGAAATTGATGCAGTTTTCTGGCATGCTTTGCGTTTTTGAACATGCATTTTTAATGCATTTTACATTTTTTTGCCAATAGGAAAGTATCGGCTTTGATGCCACTTTGATGTTACTTTGGATGGGTGCGACTTTTATATGACTTTGGCGCAACTTTGGATGGGTGCCACTTTGTTGCAACTTTAGATGAGTGCAACTTGGATACGACTTTGGATGGGTGCAACTTGGATACGACTTTGGATGGGTGCAACTTGGATACGACTTTGGATGAGTGCAACTTGGATACGACTTTGGATGAGTGCAACTTGGATACGACTTTGGATGAGTGCAACTTGGATACGACTTTGGATGGGTGCAACTTGGATACGACTTTGGATGAGTGCAACTTGGATACGACTTTGGATGGGTGCAACTTGGATACGACTTTGGATGAGTGCAACTTGGATACGACTTTGGATGGGTGCAACTTGGATACGACTTTGGATGAGTGCAACTTGGATACGACTTTGGATGAGTGCAACTTGGATACGACTTTGGATGAGTGCAACTTGGATAGGACTTTGGATGGGTGCAACTTGGATACGACTTTGGATGAGTGCAACTTGGATACGACTTTGGATGGGTGCAACTTGGATACGACTTTGGATGAGTGCAACTTGGATACGACTTTGGATGAGTGCAACTTGGATACGACTTTAGATGAGTGCAACTTGGATAGGATTTTGGATGGGTGCAACTTGAATACGACTTTGGATGGGTGCAACTTGGATGAGACTTTTATGTGACTTTGGATGGGTACAACTAGGATGAGTCCTAGATGCGACTTTGGATGGTTGCAACTTTGACGTGTCATACTTTGCTACTAGAAAAAAAAACTTGCATCAAAGTCACTCCCATCCAAAGTCACATCAAAGTCACATTAAAGTGGCATCAAAACCAATACTTTCCTATTGGCAAAAAACCCCCCACAAAGCACACCAAAAATGCACTACATGCATTTCTGCCGCATGTCTATTGAAGTATATTGAACCAAAAATACACCGTGTTGCATTTAAAAAACTCCTTGACCCTTTTCAAAAATGCAGTGGCTGAAAAATGCATATATGTCCCATAAGAAACCAGGTTAAATGGACTGTAGTGCATTTCTGAAAAATGCAAAATGCCCTAAAAAAACACATGTGTGAACCAGGCCTTAGATATCTCTATAGGACATCCATTCTCAACTGTACTGTAGAACCCCCAGGGTTCTTGCTGAAGTTGCTAGGGGTTCCTCATACAATGAGCAATGGTGAATTGAGCTCCTACCTAAGGCCAACCTGACCACCAATGCAAGCAGGCACTTCTACAATAACCACTAATGCTGGGGGATACCACAATATTACTGCGGGCATTTCTTTTCTGTTATTATTATTAATTTAATTTCAAGATTTCTACTGAAAACGTTGTACAAAGCAGAGGGTGTAAAAATTATCTGCCCAGGGTGTCAAATATTATTATTATTAAACAGGATTTATATAGTGCCAAGAGTTTGTGCAGTGCTTTACAATGTGAGGGCAGACAGTACAGTTACAATACAATTAATTACATGAGGAATCAGAGGGCCCTACTCATTAGAGCTTACAGTCTAAAAGGAAGGGTCAAGTGATACAAAAGGTAACAACTGTGGGGGACGAGTTGATGGAGAAAATAAAGTTCAGTTGTTAGGTGGAGGCAGAATAGACTTCTCTGAAAAGATGGGTTTTCAGGGATCATCTAAAAGTAGACAGAGTAGGAGATAGTCGGGCAGATTGGGGTAGAGAGCTCCATAGGATGGGAGAGGCTCTGGAAAAGTCCTGAAGGCAAACATGGGAGGAAGTGACAAGCGGACTAGAGAGCAGGAGGTCTTGGGAGGAACAAAGAGAACGATTTGGTCTGTATTTTGAGACTAGGATAGTTATGTAGCTGGGAGCAGAGTTGTGGATGGCTTTGTACGTTGTTAGTATTTTTAATTGAATTCGTTAGGTGAGCAGAAGCCAGTGGAGGGATTGGCAGAGAGAAGTAGCAGTCACTGAATGGTTGGTATGCTGGATGGGTCTGGCTGCAGCATTTATGATGGACTGAAGAGGGGATAGCTTATGTAGAGGTAATCCAGTGAGGAGGGAGCTTCCCTGAGGAAGTCACGTGTGTGAGTGACAAAGTGCATAGGGGCGGGACTAGTGGATGACATCACGATGCTCAGAAGGAAGGATCGCAGAGAACAACGGTGAGAGTGGTATTACACAGGACCACCATACCTAGTGCACATGCTGTATATATCAGGTGCGATCTGGCACCAACTAAAAGTGAGTGAAAGTATTAATGGTTTTATGATGGAATTAACAATTTTTAAGGATAAAGCAATATCTTAAGTTTTTATTTCTATGATATGAAGTGTTGATTGAGGAGGATGGGAGCAGAGCTGTGTTTATTGATCAGAACTAATAACCAGCAGGCGTGGACTGACCATTTGGAAACTCGGGCAGTGCCCGAGGGCCCAGGGTCAGTAGGGGGCCCCATGAGATGCCCCTGGTACCTTTTTCATAGGCTTTTTTGAGTTTGGGCAAGGACACAGGGGTCCCATGATCCCCTATTGCCCCGGGGCCCCATGAGTTGTCAGTCTGCCCCTGATAACCAGCATCTACAGCGTCCAAGAAAGGACAAAAAGCGCTATATGACCAAGCAGTGAGAGCCATACAGACGATTGGGTCCAGTAATTGCCAACGCCCCCCAGCGCACCCATCACCATCCCTGTGCACCATATGTTTCCCCCTACTGCCCAGGCCCCCCTGTGTGCCCTGACTCTGCAGTGCTGCTGCCTGCCCTCCTCTCCTTCCCACCGGAAGCAGCAGCACACAATAGGATCCTTGAGGACGGAGTGTGGGGGAAGGGTCCAGTAAATATGTCACATTTACTGGCCCCTTCCTTTCCTGAATAAACACAACGAGTGATTGGTACCAATAATTCACTGTGTTCATTCATAACTGAAGCATTTTGGGGGGGGGGGGGGCTGTCAGGATGGCTGTATGGGGCCCCATGGTTTCTCACAGAAGCCCTGGCTATAATGCTTGTAATGTGAACAGAGCCCCAAAAATTCTCACTATATATGAAAAAGGTTCTTGGTTGCTCTTACTTTTGCCCACTAGCACACTACTGATTACATTCTGATCACGTCCAACGGTACAATAAATCTTGCAGTAAGGTAACACATCAGCTCCTTCTCATAAAGCATCGAACAGGACACAATAGGAAGTGTTCTTTTTCTTCTCTCTGGATGTCTCAATCTCCCCAGGGACCGTTGTGAAAAGTTTGCCCTGTCTGTAAATTCTCAAGGTTTGTAGGGTCAGGCTGGAAGAACACAGCACAGTTCTTAATTTGAAATGAGCCACTCAATAACAAAAATCATTTTATGAGATTCATTTGTTACCGGCCTTCATGTGTGAAGCTCGGCCGAGAGAGATCAGCTCCTGAAGGACGCGGGAGACGCTGATAAATGTTTATTTTTGATACAATGACACCTACACTTCTCAGACCGGTCTGTTCGGTTCCCTGAAGAACGTCTGGGGTTTATGAAATGTTATCTGTATACAGTGTTCAGGAAGACAGTGGTGTACCGAGGCGAGTATAACAAAGTTATGTGAACTCATATAAATTGTAAAAAAACATCTACATATATTGCAAAGAATTGTAGCAAACTTTACTGCAGATTGATTTGATTGTGGAGATATCTAAGCCACAGAATTTTATAGGTTGCATCCTCACCACACAAACTACTTTCTCTCTTTCCTTTTCTAAAGGGTTAATGTGCTCCCTCATAGATTTAATTGGTACCTGTTTATACTTATTATTATTATTATTATTATTATTATAATACAGGTTTATTACTATTAAGCAATTTGCGCTTTACAAAATGAAGGTAGACATTACAGTTACATTAAATATAAAATAGGTATGCAGCGCTGATGTACAAAATAGAATCAGATAGATGAAAAATATATGGAATCAGATAGATCAGAAATTGCACAATATCATATTCCAGCGACTTAGTCCATATATAGTAGTACAGCAAAGTGATTATGTGCAAATGTTAATAAATCCACAATAGAGGGATAACCGTGACTCTTGTGCTCTTGAAAGTATACAAACATTGCACTAACCAGATAGCGCATTAACTGCGCATGGAGCAATTAAGACCTGCTCCTGGTGCTCTGGACTTGTAATACCATGAAGATGTCACCAGCGTGTAGGACACTAGGGGGTTTATTTACTAAAGCTGGAGAGTCCAAAATCAGACTCCCTTCTGCATAGAAACCAATCAGCTTCCAGTTTTCATTGCCAAAGCTTCATTGAACAAGCTGAGGTTAGAAGCTGATTGGTTTCTATGCAGAAGGGAGTCTGATTTTGGACTCTCCAGCTTTCGTAAATAAACCCCTAGGTGTCATCAATCTAGGTGTGCTCTTTAAATTTCCACCATGCCAGTCACCGGGGGGGGGGGGGGGGAGACGGAGAGGTCACACACCAATCCAGGTCATCAGGAACCTTCAAAAGCGGGCTCCCATAGAAATGATGAGCCCAGAGAAAGCTTCCAATAGTGCAGTAGATCTTTAATTCACAAAATTCTAGCATGTACAGATTAAAAAACAAACTTACATCCAGATCCAATATGGTCACCGGGTGTCAATCAGGATGGCCTTGCGGTATATGTACAATGGTCAGGGGCACCTCCCTAACATGTTTCGTGTGCTTACACTTCCTCAGACACTTCCTCAGTTACATTACAATTTGGTACAAGAGGAAGCAGAGGGCCCGGCTCATTAGAGCTTACAATCTAGGAGGAAGGGTTGAGTGATACAAAAGGTAATAGCTATGGAAGGATGAGCTGATGGAGAAAATAAAGTTCAGTTGTTAGGTGGAGTCAGGATAGACTTCTCTGTAAAGATGGGTTTTCAGGGATCATCTAAAAATCTCTATAGGACATCTGTTCTCAACTAGAGTACCGTAGCACCTCCAGGGTTCTTGCTGAAGTTGCTAGGAGTTCCTCATACAATGAGCAATGGTGAATTGAGCTCCTACCTAAGGCCAACCTGACCACCAATTAAAGCAGGCACTTCTACAATAACCACTAATGCTGGGCGATACCACAATATTACTGCGGGCATTTCTTTTCTTTTCTGTTGTTATTATTATTAATTTAATTTCAAGATTACTACTGAAAATGTTGTCCAGAGCAGAGGGTGTAAAAATTATCTGCCCAGGGTGTCGAATATTATTATTATTATTATACAGGATTTATATAGCGCCAACAGTTTGTACAGCATTTTACAGTTTGAGGGCAGACAGTACAGTTACAATACAATTCAATACATGAGAAATCAGAGGGCCCTGCTCATTAGAGCTTACAGTCTAAAAGGAAGGGTCTAATGATACAAAAGTTAACAACTGTGGAGGATGAGATGATGGAGAAAATAAAGTTCAGTTGTTAGGTGGAGGCAGGATAGACTTTTCTGAAAAGATGGGTTTTAATAGATCATCTAAAAGTAGACAGAGTAGGAGATAGTCGGGCAGATTGGGGTAGAGAGTTCCATAGGATGGGAGAGGATCTGGAAAAGTCCTGGAGGCATGCATGGGAGCAAGTGACAAGGGAACTAGAGAGCAGGAGGTCTTGGAAGAAATAAAAGGCAGTTTTATTCATTTTTATTTTTGAATGTTTTTTGTTGCACTCTCTCTGATGTGCACAGTTTACATGCCACCTGCTGATCCTTTGGGGAGGGGCTTTGGTCTCTGTTGGTCCTCTGTGTGACCCCATTGTATGACATCTGCCCTTCCACATGTCAGGGATCTGGGTATGACCAGAGATGTGTGGACTGACACAGGGAAACAGCAGGCTTCAGAAATGATTAAATAATAATAATATTTATTATGAGCTGCACAAAATAAACAAACACAGTGCAAAACAAAACAAACCTTAAACTGATAGGTACAGGTGCAGTCAGGGCTGGAGAGGTGGAGTGGTTAGGCAGGCCGGGTCAGGAACAATCAGGCAGAAAGGTACAACGGGAGCAGGCAGAAGAATGGTCAGGAATAGCCGGGGTCAGTGCAGGTGGAGTTCTATCAGAGTCAGAGTCAAGCAGGAGAGTCGAGCAGGCAGGAGACAGGATACAGGAAACAGGGCACATGGGAAACAAACACGAAGGCACTGACTGCAGGTCTGACCATTCCTTAAATACACCTCCTGCAATCAGCCTCAGGTGATGGCTGATTGCAGGAGTGAGCTTCTGGTTGCTGAGAGCACCCGCTGGCCAGCCCTGGTACTGCAGCCCACAAGGCAGGTGAGTCCCACCACCATTGGCGAGCCCATTCCTGACACCACAGCTCCTGGGATAGTCACCCTGTGGCAGTCTTCTTGTATCCAGTAATTGAGGTTTACTACCATCCCTTTCTTTTGTGATTGGGTTGGCAAGCATACCAAACCTGTCAATCAGCGCAGCCACTACGTGATTACCCTTTACACCACAAAAAATCATCAAACATAAAAAAAATAAGTATAAAATTGTATATGAATCAATAATTAAACATAAGGTTACTGCGTGCACCAACAAGTGGTTTCAGTGCACCCCTCAGTAAATAATGCAACAAAAGATGCCGCGAAACCCACAAACCTTCACTATAAAATAATAATAAAGTCCAAAACATAAAGTCTAAAGTAATAAGATCTTCCATCAAATTATACAACACGTGGATAATCTGGTGGAAGATCTTACTACTTTGGACTGTATTATTATTTTATAGTGAAGGCTTCTGGGTTGTGGAGCATCTTTTGCTGTATTATACATTGATATGTGTTGGTACATTTTTTGTAACAGGCCTGGGGATATATGGCAGTAGGATCGGTCATTTCTAATTGCTCTAACTTCAGCTGTGTTAACGTTTTACAGTTCTTCAGTTAAATATTAGCTCTCCCGAGGAAGTGAATGGAGATACACAAAATACATTAAGAAAGCTTCTATGAGAATGCCCATGAGGTAGTCTAGTCATTTACAATTACCGGTATCTGTCATTGTTTATTCTTTTGATAAGCTATTTATGATGGGAATGTCCAATTACTGACTGACCGATTTATTTCAAGTCTTTTTAATGTTTTTTCAAGTCTTTTTAATGTTTTTTTTAATATACTTATGTAAAAAAAAATTATGTTTTTTACTTTTTATATCATTGATTGGCATTTCTTGGGAAAGTCTATTGGGCATCATTTGTATATAATAATTAAAATACCTTTTTTCTTTGTTCCATCAACAAGAATGTCCATTAAAGTGGACTTTGCTATAACTTTACATGCCTATATAAATTACACAACAGCATTATTATATAAATGGAGACACAGAAGCGCTTATCTGAGTGTGCTATTTAAAATAAACTGTTTAATAAATGTGGTAAGAGCAACTCACAAGAAGAATGTAAAAGCTTGCATGTCACATAATGAAGGCTCCTCCAAGCTCAATCTGCTCCGGGTCTCGTATATGGCACTGTGGGCGTTAATACCCGCGGACCACTTGGCCACACTGGTGGTGTCCAGAGCTCAAAGGATGCTGAGAGATCTGAAGCCGACAGTCGTGATGTGGAAAGGCAGGGACAGGCTCACTGATTGTTGCGCATTCGGAGCATGCGTGCTTCTTCTTCAGGCCAAGATCACGTGTAGTGTCCTGGTTGGGATTCAAGATGGAGACCCTGGTGATGCCAGGCAGGAGCGCTAACCACTAGGCCACTGTGCCATCCAGGATAATAGAGCTATGGTAACAAGGAGGTTCAGTTTAGCGAGTCAGAAGGGGAGACGCTAGTAAGAAAATACAATGTAAATTATGTGAAAATAGTCCTTCAAAAAATAATGTAGTCCACCATACATCTTCTCCCCTAGAACAAAACAAACATTTAACCCATGCACTGCTGGCACAGACCCATTGCACGAGCAAAAAAATTTTTTTCAGAGATTTCTGCTTTAACTGAGGCAAGTGAGGCTTGCAGTTCTTTAGATGTTGTTCTGGGTTCTTTTATGACCTTTTGGACGAGTCGTTGTTCTGCTCTTGGAGTAATTTTGGTAGGTCGGCTACTCCTGGGAAGGTTCACCACTGTTCCAAGTTTTCTTCATTTGTGGCTCTCACCGTGGTTTGCTGGAATCCCAAAGCCTTAGAAATAGCTTTGTGACCCTTTCCAGATTGATACATCAGTTACTTTGTTTCTCATCTGTTCTTGAATTTCTTTAGATCGCAGCATGATGTGTTGCTTTTTTAGATCTTTTAGTATGCTTCCCTTTGTCAGACAGCTTCTATTTAAGTGATTTATTGATTGAATAGGTCTTGCCTTAATCAGGACTGGGTGTGAAAGTGAAATTTAACTCAGCTTTCCAAAAAAATGTGGTTATTCACAGTTCATGTGAAGAAGAGGGGGGGGGGGGGGGGAATTACATTTTACATAGGGCCAGACAGCTTTTTTCCCTTTTTTCATCATTTAAAAACAGCATTTTATATTTGCTCGAGTTATCTTTGTGGAATATTAAAATTTGTTTGATGATCTGAATCATTTAAGTGCGACAAATAGGCAAAAAAAAATGAGGAAGGGGCAAATACTTTTTCACAGCACTGTATGTGTCACCTCTGAGCTGTCATCACAGGCATTGTCATGGGGAGTGCTGCGACCTCATTAACAGATAATAAATACTTGGAAGTGCTATACTTTAATCGCTTCCCGACTGCCCTATAGCAAAACGACTGCTACAGGGCGGCAGCGCTGCACAAACTCACGTATATATACATGATTTTGTATTTCCGGGTATTGGGCCATTGGAGGCTTCACCTATTGATGAATTCCCCACTGGCACCCGGTGATTGCTGAGTATCACTGACAAGGGAGAGGTCTATATGTAAACAATACAGAACTCTCCTCTGTCAGCTCAAGCACACTGCTTTGTATTAGCACTGATCACAGTATTAGTGTCACTGGGGATGTCAGTGACAGTTAGTCAATTCCCCCCAGTGTCAGAATGCCTGTCACAGTCCCGAAGTCTCGCTATAGGTGACCGGCACCATTACTAGTATACAAAACAAATTCCATTATATATACCACCATTTTTAAACGCTATAACTTTCATATAAACCAATAAATTTACACGTATTGGGATTTTTTTTAGCAAAGACATGTTGCAGAATACATTTTGGCCTAAATTTATGACGAAATTTGATGTTTACTGGACATGTTTAGTAGCAAAAAGTCAAAAATATAGTTTTTTTTAAATTTGTCAGTCTTTTTTTGTTTATAGTGCAAAAAATTAAAAACGTAGAGGCGATCAAATACCACCGAAAGAAAACTCCATTTGTGGGAAAAAAAGGACGTACATTTCATTTGGGTGTAGCGTTGTATGACCTTGTAATTGTCAGTTAAAGTAACGCAGTGCAGTATCGCAAAAAAATGGCCTGGTCAGGAAGGGGGGAGAAATCCTCTGGAGGGCAAGTGGTTAACATTACTTATCATGTACAGAAATACATATCTAGAGACAGGTCCTCTTTAACCCAATATTTGTGTATCTCAAGACAGAACTGAACCATCATCCTTCAGTATTCTCAGACTGTTAATGGAGCTGCATGATAATGCTACATTATCACAAACTAATATCTTATTATCCAGGGCATTTTTTTAGAGCATAGGTGCAGGAACCCCCCCTTCTGAATCACTTCTTGTCTCTGCCCCCCTACCCACCTCCAAGTACAATCCTTTGGTTCCACGCCTACCCACCTCCCAGTACCACTCCTTATAGAGACTACACAGCCAAGTATCATTTTGTGGTGCTATGTAACTTATATGAAATATGTTAATGATAACAAGAAAAGCAGCAAAACAGATCCCCTGCAGCAAGCAGCAATAGTCCCTCTCCAAGCATCAAAATATCACCCCAGCAACAATAGATCCCAGCAGAAACAACAGATCTCCCAGCAGCAGCCAGCAACAATAGACTTCTTCCTCAACAGTCTCAACAGTAGATGCCTTCCAGCAACAATAGATCCCCACTAGCAACAATAGACCTCCCCAGCAACACTAGACCACCATGCAAAAACACATCCCCTCCAGTGACAATATATCCCCCAGCAGCCAGCATTAACCTCCTTAGCGGTTTTCCCGAGTGTAGCTCCGGGTAAAATTTGAGTACCAAGTGCGGTAACCCCGAGCTACACTCGGGCTTACCATGCGGCGTTGCTCAGGGAGTCCCTTCAGCGCTTACCTTGTCCTTCGCTCCCGCGATGTGTCCCCTGCAGCATCCCCGGCCATCTCCTCCAGCCGATGCCGGCATCCGGCTTCCGTGTTCCGGTCCCTGTGACATCGGGACGTACGGCGGGAAATTTAATGACATTAAATGACATTTTAAAATGTCATTTTTGCTGTCATTGCTGTTTCAATGCATTTCACATATATTTTGTCCCTACTGCTTTGTCCTGTGCCCTTCCTGCATTTTGACTGTTCTTTCTGCCTGGAAACTTAGAAAAGTCCATGGCGTCCAAAAAGCGTCCCTTTCCATCAAAAGTGGTTTTAGACCGGCTAGAGAACATCGATAGTAAATCAGAACCACTTGCAGAATTGAGTGATAATGATTCGTGGGGGAAATTCGTCATCAGACACTGAAAACGATTTTGCGACTTTGCTTAGCGATGTGTGAATTTGCCTCTGTATTTAAAATTTCAGTGTTTTTGGTTTGATTATATTATTGAATTAAATGTATTCTTATTATATTATTATGTTTTATGATTATTTATTAAATTATAATTTATGATTTCGTGTTTCAAGTTTTATCATATCCAGAATGTTTACTAGACTCTTGTTCATACAGATTTCAGTGAGTTATTCCTAAAAATTACAGCCTACAATAAAAAACTACATATTTCCATGCAAAAAAATGGTACCGCTTTCAGCACAAAAAATCGGAAAGAATCATACCGCTAGGGAGGTTAATAGACCTTCCAGCACCCCTTGCCATTATATGCATTCAGTACTGGAGGTGCCGGAACTGCGTTCCCCCACATTCTAGATGGCAAAAAAAGCCCTGTTATCATCATATCTCCAACGCTGACCAACTCTTGTGAGATCTCCCCAAGCAATTCTTAACCTCTTCCTGTCCAGCCCATGTCAATAAACAGCTGGACAGGAGCGCTGCCGATGAGGGTGGACTTTTCTAAACGTCCCCCCACATCCATTGCCTGTGCGAGCTCCATGGGAATGTGCGACACCGCAATCAGTGCCCGGAGATTGCTATACAGGACCTCTGTGTGAGGTCCTGATTCATGTGATCACTGATTGGCCAATCAGTGATCACATGAATAGTAGTAAGCAAGATGTCACTTCCTGACATCATTGCTTACTACTTGTGAAATCTGTGAATGATCACAGGGGTCACATGATACAAGGCTATTCACAACAGCCTTGTACCATGTGACAAGCTGTGACCAATCACAGCTCGCACAGTATTTCTCAATGGCTGCAAGAATGCAGCCAGAGAGGAGAAAAGATTGCATTTACAGCTTTTATGGGTGTTAAAGCAATCAGTGTAAAAAAAGAAAAAAAACATCTTCATCACCCCCCACAAGTAGTACAGTGTCACTATGGTGACACTGTACTGCTAGGATGACAGTATTTTAAAAACAATGTAAATAATGATATAAAAAATTAAATTAAAATGTAAAACAAAAATTTGAAAAATTATAATTTTTGGTTATAAACTAATTTGTTTTTTGTTTTGTTTTTTTAACTAAAAAGATAGATGAATACATTTTGGCCAAGATTTATGAAGAAAGATTATTTATTAGCAAAATTTTATAAGAAAAAACACTTTTTTTTCAAAATTTGTGGACTTTTTCCTTTATATAGAAAAAAAAATAAAAATCCCAGTGGTGAATAAATACCACCAAAACAAAGTTTTATCTGTCTCAAAAAAATGCTAAAAAATTCATATGGGTACAGTGTTGCATGACTGCGCAATTGTCATTCAAAGTGTGATAGCAATGAAAGCTGAAAATTGGCCTGGACAGGAAGGGGGTGAAAGTGTCCGGACTGGAACTGGTTAAAACAAACACTGTAATCCCACCAACTTCCCATGAGCCAAGGCTGTCATGGACACGCCCCCTAGGAGCAGGTCATGATACTGGGCTCCACTAGCCAGAGAGGCACTCACATGTCATGGTCAGGAGAAAAGACTACCCACCACAGCCAGCTTCCAGGATCAATGACTGAAAATCTGCTCTGCAGTCAGTATTGGCAGCTATGACCCTTTGTAGAACTTCTCCGTCGTTACACAGGGGACTGAACGTTGCACGTTCCCAGGTATGCGTTGCTCATTTTTCTTCACATAACACTATTACGCTTTTTTCCTTTCATTAGACTGGCAAGGGCATAGGTTTGCTTTACAACGAGCCTGCTTGACACGCACGTCCTCATTACTCATTGCCATATGAGGAGCCATGATTCCAGTAACAATAAATCACTCATTATCCTCCTTTTACTGCAACGTCCTGAGAAACACTGGAAGGAAGCGATATTAGTAATCTAGGAAACGCTTCACATATCTCTGGCTCTGAAACAGCCCATAAATCTGTCCGGTCACTGAAGGAAGAGGCAGAGAGCAAATGGCAGCCCATGGCACCCAGGGGACACAATGATGACACAGACATAGAAAAATATTGGATCAAAGAATATACCGTCTTCCATTACCTCATTGTTACATTGATTCATTGTTCTTGATGGGAATGAACTGAGCAGATCTGGGCTCCAGGGAACCTAAGCCAAATTTACGAACAAATCCCAGGGAATAAATGTCTGTGTGTTCCCCAGAAGCCAATCAGATTCCAACTTAAAGTGGAACTTTACCCTCACAGTCAACACTGACTATTTTTAATCGTTATGCTGCTATCATTGGGAAATAGATAGCAAAGTATATCATATTTACTTGTTTTAAAGTTTTTTTTACATTTCTTTAGTTACTAGGAACAGGTCATCATACTGGGCTCCTCTAGACAGAGAGGCACTCACATATCATGGTCAGGGGTAAAGACTGCCAACCACAGCCAGCTTCCATGACTGCAAATCTGCTCCACAGTCAGTATGGCAGCTATGACCCTTTGTAGAACTTTTCCAATGTTACACAGGGGACTGAATCTGTCCGGTCACTGAAGGAACTGACTATTTTTAATCATTATGCTGCTAGTATTAGTAAATAGATAGGAAAGTATATCATATTTACTTGTTTTAAAGGTTTTTTTACATTTCTTTAGTTACTTCCTGGTTTCCATGCCTAGGCAAATTATGTCATACATCCCAGGAGTCTTCAGGAGGGGAGGAGATGTTTTCTTAGCTAATCACACCTTCCTGTCAATAGATCTTCCAGCACCCCTTGCCATTATATACATTCAGTACTAGAGGTGCCGAAACTGCATTCCCCCATGGTCCAGCTGAATAAAAACCCTGTTATCATCATATCTCCAATGCTGGCCAACTCTTGTGAGATCTACCCAAGCAGCAAACACTGTAATCCAACCAACTTCCTGTGAGCCAAGACTGTCATGGACACGCCCACTAGGAACAGGTTATCATACTGGGCTCCTCTAGACAGAGAGGCACTCACATGTCATGGTCAGGGCTAAAGACTGCCCACCACAGCCAGCTTCCAGGATCAATGACTGCAAATCGGCTCCGCAGTCAGTATGGCAGCTATGACCCTTTGTAGAACTTCTCCAATGTTACACAGGGGACTTAATCTGTCCGGTCACTGATGGAACTGACGATTTTTAATCATTATGCTGCTAGTATTAGTAAATAGATAGGAAAGTATATCATATTTACTTGTTTTAAAGGTTTTTTTTACATTTCTTTAGTTACTTCCTGGTTTCCATGCCTAGGCAAATTATGTCATACATCCCAGGAGTCTTCAGGAGGGGAGGAGATGTTTTCTTAGCTAATCACACCTTCCTGTCAATAGATCTTCCAGCACCCCTTGCCATTATATACATTCAGTACTAGAGGTGCCGAAACTGCATTCCCCCATGGTCCAGCTGAATAAAAACCCTGTTATCATCATATCTCCAATGCTGGCCAACTCTTGTGAGATCTACCCAAGCAGCAAACACTGTAATCCAACCAACTTCCTGTGAGCCAAGACTGTCATGGACACGCCCACTAGGAACAGGTCATCATACTGGGCTCCTCTAGACAGAGAGGCACTCACATGTCATGGTCAGGGGTAAAGACTGCCCACCACAGCCAGCTTCCAGGATCAATGACTGCAAATCGGCTCCGCAGTCAGTATGGCAGCTATGACCCTTTGTAGAACTTCTCCAATGTTACACAGGGGACTTAATCTGTCCGGTCACTGATGGAACTGACAATTTTTAATCATTATGCTGCTAGTATTAGTAAATAGATAGGAAAGTATATCATATTTACTTATTTTAAAGTTTTTTTTACATTTCTTTAGTTACTTCCTGGTTTCCATGCCTAGGCAAATTATGTCATACATCCCAGGAGTCTTCAGGAGGGGAGGTGATGTTTTCTTAGCTAATCACACCTTCCTGTAAATAGATCTTCCAGCACCCCTTGCCATTATATACATTCTGTACTAGAGGTGCCGAAACTGCATTCCCCCATGTTACAGCTGAAAAAAAGCCCTGTTATCATCATATCTCCAATGCTGGCCAACTCTTGTGAGATCTCCCCAAGCAGCAAACACTGTAATCCAACCAACTTCCTGTGAGCCAAGACTGTCATGGGTACGCCCACTAGGAACAGGTCATCATACTGGTAATCATTATTGCTAATGGCATCCCAAAATGGGTAGACATTTTCTCGTGTGACAAAACACATGCAAAACGTTAAAAAATGCGCTGTCCAAAATTACATCGAAGTCGGTTCCAAAAAGGGTAAAGAAGCTACTTTTTGGAGCAGCATATTCAAATGAATGGTGCTGCTCCAAAAACGTGGCAAAAACACAAATTTAAAAAACGCACTAAAACTGTGATTCTCTAACGTCGCTAGATGTGAACGGGGCCTAAGGATAAAGTTTAGTTTCACTGTAACAGTGCTTTTTATGTTCTAGGAGTCTATCTAAATTGAAAAAAAAAAAAAATGTCCATGTATCCTAAAGATGTACTAAATATGTTTCTTTTTCATTTTTTTTCTGTCTGAAAATGGAACTCAACTGTATCTGAGAACCATACACTATTTATTCATTTTTAATACTCAACGTAAGATCTCCCATCCATCCATGTCTCCATGCTTAACTTTCTTGAGAAATCACTTTGAAAAGCACCCCTACATAGAGAAGTAGCATTTACTCCCTGGAATCCATCTAGCCTTAGCTCAGGCATGCAGGCAGGAGGGTGGGCGTAGCTCAGAAAGCCCCTCCTCCAGATGAAAGAAAAATAATTCCAATAAAGACCCCTGGGATGTATGACATTATTAAGGTCTAGGTCAGAAACCAGGAAGCAACAACAGAAATCTCCCCCATAAAAGGTTTAAACAAGTAAATATAATATACCTTCCTAACTATTTACCAATGCTAGCGGCATAATGTTAAAAAATAGTTCATGTTGATTGGGAGAGTTTAGTTCCACTTTAAGAAAACAGAATCATTTTCAGTGCAATTTTTATTTTCTGTCTCTTTAAAGTACCCAGAGATCCTGCCAGTGCCTGGTATGAGAGTTAAGCCATAAAACAAGTGGAGGAGGAGGGTTTTTCAGCACTGTCACCACTGAAAATCCCACTCCTCAATGCAAATAAGTGCTGGCCCAACTTATCACCTACCCGAAGATTGGTGACTGGTAGTATAGGACTGTCCACATAAAAAATAGCAGACGTGATGCATGCCTCACCTCTGCTATGGTGCTCTCAAGAACAATATAGCCAATGAGAGGATATCTCAGGAGACACAAGGAGCATCCCTAGACAAAGTAAGTAAAAAAAAAAACACTGCAAGAATTAAAAGGGTCAGAGGGAACCAAGTTTATGTAATATCTGCTTAACAGTGACATCTAATATCTACCAGCCAAAAAGAGCATTACATAGTTTCATGGGTTGAAAAAAATCTTGTATCTTTACAACTTGTTGCTGAATCACTGGAAGGATCAACTTATTTTCTTGCAGTTCCAAATTAGTAGAATTGTGGCCAGGTTATAGACACATATTATTAGATTCATACCAAATAGTAAATAGACTTTATTCCATTCCTTCACTGACCTCTGTAGCTGCAGGAGCTGTGGAGCCATTAATCTTTAAAACTCAGGAGAAGCAGTGAAAGTTTGTCTAAAGCCACTACCTTTTTTTCATTTTGAATGAAGTGGGGAATTATTAAACCCGTTTTTTTGTTTTTATTTTTGTCTTTTGTTTTTGCTTTTGTGATTTGCGCAAACAGGAAGTAAGAGGAAAAAATGCCTCAACTTGGAAGATTCCCCTCTGTTTCTTTTCTGATGACCAAAATGTAGACATCTTCCCTTGTCCTAACAGAGGCATAGACAGGAATGAAACTTGACAATATTTCCAACCGCTCACCATCCTATGCAAAACTAAACCTAAAAAGTTTTGGCTTTGTATTCACTTGAAGTCATCCAAGTCCTGTCTCAGCACTCCCCACCCCCTCCTGCCCCCGAGCATCTTCTATGTGTTTAAATTACACATTAGAAAGCTGGAAGGCTATTGAGTCACTGCTGGGAGTGGGGAACAGGGTGATCTGAGCTGCTGCAACTAAAATGAAAGTAATTTCTACTGTAAACTTCAAGGATTAATTATTCCACAGTTCCTGCAGCTACAGAAGCCAGTTAAGGCTTGAAACTTATTCAGTGCTTGTTCATACTATATTATTTTTATATGCCCACAATTCTACTTTTAAGTGAATTACAATAACATAGATACTACACTATGTGAAGCATTTACATATTTATTCAAGGTGTTCAAAAGAAGGTGGCAGGTCCCCAACACCCCCATATAACGCCAGGCTGCTCAGTGAAGCATCTACACCCTGGCATTTCATTCTGACTCCTGCTAATATCAAACATTCTCATTTGCAAAGCAGATAAGAATATGGAAATGGTTACACTCCATTTATTTAATGAGCTTGCTAAGCCCGAGCTAAACAAATCAATACAATTAGTGCTGCCTCTTCATCACTGCAGAACTTTCAGAGCCGGGTCCTAATTATTCCTTAGCTGTCAAACTAGCCAAATCGTTTTTAAAGGGGTCTCTCTACTGTCGTCATGCAGAGAGCCAGGTTTGGATCTAGCCTGTCTGATTGGGGGGTGCAGTAAAAATGTCAGGGGGACATAACACACTATCATTTTATCCTTTTCTCTTCTCTCTTAGTTCCTTACATCTCTATGTGCATGCAATGAAAAGCACATGTATTAAGCCAACATTTCTCAACCATTTTTTTAATCATAGCACCCTTTAAAAGTATTCAAAATCCCAAGACATCCAGTCTTGAACTGTATTTATTGGGTTGAAGGACACTGACATCTACAATGGATGTCACCCCGCCCCTTGGTGCCACATAGGGGACTTCCCCTTTACATCATATTCCACCCATCACTTCAGAGTCAGCCCCCTTTACATCACAGTCCCTCTATTGCATTTCCTCCTTCAAATCAAAGTTGCCCCATCTTTCCAGCATTCCCCCTTCCATTTGGAGTCCTCCCCTTTATAACAGAACCCCCTCCCATCACAGCAGAGACCCTCCCATCACAACAGAGTCCCCTTCATCACAACAAAGTCCCATCATCATAACAGACTCCCCCAAAGAGTATCCCCCAAACTTCAATAGGACACAACCATCCACAGGCAAAATCATAAGAGGGATAAGTTGTTCTAAACTCTCACTCCAATCCTCTTCAGTAAGAATTGTTATATCCCGCTGCCAAGTCTGGAACGGCTGCTGTGCACTAGAAGTCTCCTTACAAGTAAGTCTAAGATAAATAGATGTTAAGGTCCTATCTATATTACGGGCCGCAAGAGGTTATTCCACAGAGTGAGAAGTAAGAGTGATGGAATTCAGAAACTGCAAGTATGGCATGCCTGAGCTGCAGAAACCTGAAGTACATCCAGAAGGTTAAAGTGTAGATTTAAAAAAAACGCTGGTATGATTGGAGGGGTGGGGTACGAGGGGTAAGCTGGTAGGAGGAAGGTTCATGGCTTTAGGATCTGTGGGAGCATTACCAGAATTGGATGGGTTTCTATCGCCCTTCCTCCCATAAGCCCTTCCTTTTTTCTGTTCCCCCTTTACAATCTTCATTTCCTTTGTTTCTGTAACTTTCCATATGCTTTTCAAGTTCCAGTATCAAGATTCCTATGGTAGGTCTTCTTGGGTTCTAATTAGGAGAGTCATGGCAGCTAGCAGGGGTAGGTTTCAGGGTCTTTGAAGGTGGTGCTTGTTGTAAAAACTGTTAAGAATAATGGGTTGGGTCTATCTTGGACAATATGAGTGCACCTTCCCTAAATAGGTTATGTTAGTAATGTGGTATTGATTACACTGTTCAACAAATTTTTATTTTTTGCCAGTTTTGGAAACAAAAGGACCCATTTCTTAATGAATTTCATATTCTGAGTTCAAATATAACAATGAAATTTGTCAATTGGCTCTAGTTTTTCTGTAAACGGAAAGTTTTCTACTATAGGCGTAATGACTACATAATGCACAATAATTATATAGATAGATGTCTTTCCACAAATATAAAGCAAGTGATATTGACTACATAACAAAGCCTAAATGGCATAATATATTGCATTGGATTACCAAGAAAAATTATAGCCATAAGCTAAGTTGAATCATTTTAATACTTAGGATTCTCACTAGTTTTGTCTTCAGTTTGTGTCGGTTTTGCTTCTCTTGGCTTTTCTCTTGTATTCGAGGAAAGGGCTATCTCTTACAACTGCACGTGACTACACGCTTCAGGTTCTTCCTCACTTGACTCAACCACGAAGGATTCTGGTGCTTTAGGAATTGGTAGCCCCTCTCCATGAGGAACTGGACGTATTGCCGATGGAATATTTGGATAGTGCACAGATAACTTTTTCTTCTTATTTAGCCCTTTTACAATTGGAGGCACCATACAAAAGTAACAATTACTAACATGATCTGTTGGCTCTCTCCAAATCATTGGCACAGCGAAAGGCATGGATGCCTTTTTTCCATTCAACCATTGCTCCAGTGCCGTCCCACAAGAATTGCAGCATATATGTGGTGCCCAGCTCTTGTCCTGGTCTCCTATCTTGCAGCCAAAATACAAGTTGTAGGCTTTCTTAATCATTCCTGTTATCCTCCTTTTTTGTGAGATAAAAGTTATTTCACCGCAGATATAGCAGAAATTATCTGCTTTATTCACACAAGTTCGAGGCATTACTGAGTAGCCTATATAAGCATAAAACGAAATGTAAAGACGCTGTCGAACTACAATCAGCTACAGATACTGCAGCTTTTATGCAGTGAAGTGATGCAATTAAAGGCTAATATTGCATCATCTCAGTATACATGCAATTTTCTATTGGTCACCAGTATCAATTGCGCAATATGCAGCTGAAGTTGCATCATAATTTTGAATGGCTTACGTCATTAGATGGGTGAATATATCATGGAAACTAGAGCCAATCAACATTTTTTAGGGTCATTTTCGTTTTCAGCACCCCAAAATTATGTAAGATTAGCTAATTTTATGCCCAAAACTTTTTACCTGTTGAACAGTGTTATCAGGCTGTAGCTGGTGTAAGGAGGTAGTAAATTGTCCCTAAGGCTGGGGCTCTTGACATGGAAATTTGTGGTCAGCCAGCTTTTGATTATAAGACCTTAGACCAGTGGTCTTCAACCTGCGGCCCATAGGCCGGATGTGGCCCTTTGCTTGCTTTTATCCAGCCCTTGGGGCACTTTTCTTCCACTGATACAAAACACTATTCCTTCCATTGACACTAACAATGGGGCGCTATTCTTCCCACTCACACCAATAAAGGGACGCTATTCCTTCCACTGACACCAATGATGGGGCACTATTCCTCCCACTGACACCAACGATGGGGCACCATTCCTCCCACTGACACCAACAATGGGACACTATTCCTCCCACTGACACCAACGATAGGGTGCTATTCCTCCCACTGACACCAACGATGGGGAGCTATTCCTCCCACTGACACCAACAATTGGGCACTATTCCTCCCGCTGAGCCAAAAGATGGGGCGATGTTCCTCCCACTGACCTCAACGAAGGGACACTCTTCTTACCACTGCCACTAACAATGGGGCACTGTTCCTCTCACTGACCACCAAGTCTAGGGTATTGTTTACTCCACCTGATGCCAGGGCATTTTCTATTCCCACTGGCCACAATCCAGCCCCCCTAAAGTTTGAAGGGCAGTAAACTGGCCCTTTGATTCAAAAGTTTGGAGACCCCTGCCTTAGACCTATAAAGCGGTCAATTATGTATATTTTGCTGTTCTGTTCAATGATGTATCGTGTGCTATTGTAAAAAAAATGTTTCTATTTTTGTTACTTACAATAAAAAACAGCTATGGCCATTTGGCTCTAAAAAAAATAACTGTAGTTGTTTGGTCATCCGCTTGGCTTTATATTTGTTGTCTTCAGTTTTGAAGGTAAAGTCATCTTCAGTATCTGGAATCCCTTGGTCATGTATAAAATCCCATACTGACAGCAACCGGATGACTATAAAACAACTGTCTAAATGTCTATGCTTCCTCTGACACACTTAACATGCAAATGTACCTACCACAGACAGAAGAATGCCTACTACTGACATAATCACTATGGACATAGAAATACCGCCAGCACACCATCAGAAATATATAGAGAAAGCCCTCTGAGATAATTAGTATGCAAATGTGTCAAATACTCTGATACTATTAATATGTAAAACTAGTCCAAGCATAGATGTAATATGAATGCTCTACCAATTCCAGAGGAAGAACACCGAAATGACACTATCGACTTCTGTCTAATAAAATCAACAGACATACGTGTAGTCAATATGTAGCAAGCGCTGATCCTATCCAGAAGGGATATAAGTTACAATTTAATTATACAATCCACTAATTTCAGGTTAACGGATACATGCATCTTATTCTTATTAGACACGTATGATGAGATGATGTTGTGAATATACCACCATAGAAAGAAAAACAATTTTCCAATATCCTATATTAGACTATTATATCCACTATAATTTTAGCCATTTTTGGGGGTTCTTCTTTATGACAGATGCAATCTCTTGTATTTATTAGACACAGCTGGGGTAAGTGTCTGCATCCCCAATGAAGTCCACTGACTGTGTAGGAAGGAAGTGAGAGACAGACACAGCACAACCAATTCACGCACACCACAGAAGGATGCACACACCACACACAGAAGCACACCATACCCAGAAGCACACACCATACCCAGAGCACACAGACATACATACCATCCATACCCCATATACACAGCACACACAGAAGCACACACCATATCCAGAGCACACAGACATCCATACCATCCATACTCCACACACACAGCACACACAGAAGCACACACCATACCCAGAACACACAGACATACATACCATCCATACTCCACACACACATCACACACAGAAGCACACACCATACCCAGAACACACAGACATACATACCATCCATACTCCACACACACATCACACACAGAAGCACACACCATATCCAGAACACACACCACACACAGAAGCACACAACATACCCAGAGCACACAGACATACATACCATCCATACCCCACATACACACCACACACAGAAGCACACAACATACCCAGAACATACAGACATACATACCATCCATACCCCACATACACACCACACACAGAAGCACACAACATACCCAGAGCACACAGACATCCATACCATCCATACCCCACACACACAGCACACACAGAAGCACACACCATACCCAGAACACACAGACATACATACCATCCATACTCCACACACACATCACACACAGAAGCACACACCATATCCAGAACACACACCACACACAGAAGCACACAACATACCCAGAGCACACAGACATACATAACATCCATACCCCACATACACACCACACACAGAAGCACACAACATACCCAGAACATACAGACATACATACCATCCATACCCCACATACACACCACACACAGAAGCACACAACATACCCAGAGCACACAGACATCCATACCATCCATACCCCACACACACAGCACACACAGAAGCACACACCATACCCAGAACACACAGACATACATACCATCCATACTCCACACACACATCACACACAGAAGCACACACCATATCCAGAACACACACCACACACAGAAGCACACAACATACCCAGAGCACACAGACATACATACCATCCATACCCCACATACACACCACACACAGAAGCACACAACATACCCAGAACATACAGACATACATACCATCCATACCCCACATACACACCACACACAGAAGCACACAACATACCCAGAGCACACAGACATCCATACCATCCATACCCCACACACAAAGCACACACAGAAGCACACACCATACCCAGAACATACAGACATACATACCATCCATACCCCATACACACAGCACACACAGAAGCACACACCATACCCAGAGCACACACCATACCCAGAACACACACCACACACAGAAGCACACACCATACCCAGAGCACACAGACATACATACCATCCACACACACAGCACACACAGAAGCACACACTAATTATATTATTATACAGGATTTATATATCGCCAACAGTTTGCTTAGCGCTTTACAAAATAAAGGGAGATAATACAACAACAATACAGTTCAATACAAGAGAGTTAGGAGGACCTGATCCTTGGAGCTTACAATCTAAGAGGGAGGGGCTGGTGGTACAAAAGGTAATAACTGCGGGGGATTGACTGGTAAGAGGAATAAAACATTCCATTATTAGCTGAGAGCAGGATAGGATTCCCTGAAGAGATAGGTTTTCAGAGATTGTCTAAAAGTGGGCAGAGTAGGCGATAGTCTGATAGATTAATGTAGAGAGTTCCAAAGGATGGGGGAGGCAATGGAGAAGTTCTGGAGACGAGCAAGGGAGGAGGAGACAAGGGAGCTAGATAGCAGGAGGTCGTGGGAGGAGTGGAGAGTATGGTTTGGGTGATATTTGGAGACAAGATTGGTGATGTAATTTGGGGCAGAGTTTTTAATGGCTTTATATGTGATTGTTAATGTTTTGAATTTTATTTGTTGGGCAATGGGAAGCCAGTGGAGGGATTGGCAGAGAGGGGTGGCAGATATGGAACGGTTAGTAAGATGGATGAGTCTGGCAGCAGCATTCATGATAGACTGAAGAGGGGATAGCCTGCGATGAGGTAGGCCAATGAGGAGGGAGTTACAATAGTCAAGGTGAGAGATAACAAGGGAGTGAATAAGTTGCTTAATAGTTTCAGAGGTTAAAACCGGGTGTCTCCTGGAGATGTTGCAGAGGTGAAGTCTACAAGATTTGGACAGCGATTGGATTTGGGGCTGAAAGGACTACACGCGAAGGCACGTGTCATACCCAGTGTATACACTACACGTAGAGGAACACATCATACTCAGAGCACACACCATACCCAAAGCATACACACCACATACAAAAGCACACACCATACCCAGTGCACACACAGAGCATACATCATAATCAACACATACACACACACACCATGCAGCATCACAAACCATACCCCAATGTCAGAACTATTACAGTGGAGTAAAACCCAATTCCGGGCATAAGAAAAAACTTACCCTTACAGTGGGTTAATGGCTTGTTAAGTCTAGTGGTACAGGGATAAAGAGTAATACCTGCCTTCTGTAGGCTTCCTCCATCTGTGCGACTACTTCTGTGAAGTATCCTCTATAAGGTGCTCCAGGCCGTGATCACACGCCTGCCCACGTAACGATGACGAGGGATCCATCCCCAACCCAGAGTGGAGGAGAGAAGAGGTGAGTACTGGAGCCAGCCGGAATAGGGTGTACAGCAGTGTTAATTTCTTCAATGAAAATATTTTCATCGACTAGATAACACTTTTTTAGTCGACTAAAATATGACTAAAACTAAAACAATTTAGATGACTAAAATACGACTAAAACTAAAATGGCATTTTAGTCAAAAGACTGTGACTAAAACCGAATTGAAATTTGACATCAAAATTAACACTGACTATATATCACAATGGCTAAATCTTAAAGTGGTTCTAAGGGCCCAAGGTTTTTCCTTCTGTATGCAGTGCCCCCCCCCCCCAATCCTTACCTGAGCCCCCTCCAACAGCCTTGGCTGTATGGGGGCTGTATGGGGACTCTCCCTCCTCATTGGCTGAGACAGTAGCGGGAGCCCTTTGGCTCCCGCTGCTGTCAATCACAGCCAGTGAGCCAATGAGGAGAGAGTTGGGTGCAGGGCCAAGCTACAGCTCTATGTGTCTTACGGATGCATAGAGCAGCAGCTCGGGAGTGAGCACGTAGTGGTGCCCCCTGGGCAAGCAGCTTTCCCGGGGGGCACTACTCGAGGGGGAAAAGCCAGAATGCCAGTGGGGGGCCTGAAAAGAAGAGGATTGGGGCAGCTGTGTGCAAAACTACTGCACAGAGTAGGTAAGTATAACATGTTTATTTTATTAAAAAAAAAAAAGTTTCACTTTAATACCATAAATATTAACATATTATTAGATTTTTACTCCAGAAGTATATAATGAGTTTGGAAATTCTAGAAAAATGCTTAAATAATAATAGATTTTATTTTACTAAAATACGACTAAAACTAAAATAATTCAGATGACTTAAATATGACTAAAACTGAAATGGCATTTTAGTCAAAAGACTGTGACTAAAACTAAATCAAAATTTGACATCAACATTAACACTGGTGTAAGGTAAGTAATACAACCTCTTTGGCTCCCATAGACTTCAGCAAGTATTTAACCCTTACAGAGTTGGTATTTAACTCTTTGGTATCAAACTACAGCTACTGCAACCTGCTAATATCTAAATCTAAAGGTCTTTTTTTTTTTCCATTTTCAATTGAGTAGATAGCTAAAAATACTTTATTTTTAAAATCAATGTCACTTCAGTCAAAGCAAGTGAAAATATTTTGCTTTCACAGATATAAAATCAAAACTCTTCCATTTCCAATCAGTACCATGGAAGGTAATCTGAGGTTACAACACAACAAAAAATAGAGTATGCTGGCCTCGTGAATCTCCTTTGATCCAATAATTTGATAAAATCAAAAATGTATACTCACCAACCTATAAGATAAAATCAGCATGTACAGTACATTAATGATGTAGCTGACTGGCAGAAGATAAACACTTAGCAGGTGTAGATTTCACATCACGCTTCTAACAAGCACAAGATGGTACTTATACACCGATCAGCTGTAACCATACGACCACCCACAATAACCTGTCTAGGCATGGACTCCACTAGACCTCTGAAGGTATGCTGTGGTATCTGGGTTCCAAGCCATCAGTAGCAGATTCTTTAAGTCCTGTAAGTTGCGAGGTGGGGAATCCATGGATTGGACTTGTTTCTCCAGCACATCCCACAGATGTTTGATTGGATTGAGATCTGGGGAAACTGGAAGCCAAGCCAACACCTCAAACTCATTGTGTTCCAAACCATTCTTGAATTCATCAGACCAGGCTACTTTCTTCCATTGCTCCGTGGTCCAGTTCTGGTACTCACATACTCATTGTAGGCAATTTTGGCTGTGGACACGGGTCAGCATGGGCACCCTGACTGGTCTACAGGGATGCACTGTGCTCTCTGACACCTTTCTGTTGGAACCAGCATTAACTTTTTCAGCAATCTGAGCTACAGTAATTTTTCAATTGGGCCAGCCTATGCTCCCCATGTGCATCAATGACCCTTGACCGCCCATGACCCTGTCACTGGTTTGCCAGCTTTCCTTCCTTGGAACACTTTTGGTAGGTTCTGACCACTGCAGACCAGGAGCATCCCACAAGAGCTGCAGTTTTGGAGTTGCTCCCACCCAGTCATCTAGCCGTTACAATGTGGCACTAGTCACAGTAGCTCAAATCCTTACACTTGCCCATTTTGTCTACTTTCAACACATCAACTTCAGGGACCACATGTTCACTTGCTGCCTAATATATTCCACCCACTTTCAGATGCCATTGTAATGTGATAATCAATGTCATTCACTTTACCTGTCAGTGGTCACAATTTTATGGCTAATCAGTGTACAGCATGTAGTATAATAGCTGAGGCAAATCTGGGGCACCACCCCAGGGCATAGTGCAAAAAGGGTCCCACAAATGTACTAGCCATTGGAAGATATGGTGACCTGTCAGCCACAGTGACCAGGACAAACAGGGATGGCGAAACTCTTTATAATTTAAGCATACCCTGCATCCCAAAATTAAATGTTTTCTAAATATATATATATATATATATATCCTGATCTGTAAAAATT
Organism: Staurois parvus; assembly: GCF_062004578.1. Lineage (NCBI taxonomy): Eukaryota > Metazoa > Chordata > Amphibia > Anura > Ranidae > Staurois > Staurois parvus. The sequence goes on along the minus strand of NW_028318374.1, from coordinate 5,352,413 downwards.
TTATCACCCCTCCAAAGCCAACAATTTTTGTCTCATGGCGATCCTATAATATTTTATGTTTACGACACAATACAGATACAGCGTGCTTCTGTTTTATTTCTCTCTATCTTTTTTATTTTTGCTCGTAAATTAAAATCCCTCTTTTCATATATTTTTACATGCATTATTCAAATCTACCGTGAAAGGAAGGAAAGAATAAAAATTAGGCAGAGCTGATTAAAAACGTCAATTTTATTAATACGGCTGGAAAACTATAGCCATTTTAAAAATCAGTCAAAAATAATTGCAAGAAGAAGAAAATTCTCTTTGCACTTTATAGCGCAGAAATTGGCGAGAGAGACAGTTCGGAATGCAAATTACATTCATTTTCTTGACTGTACAGTACAGAAATTCCCCTTTGGGCGAGATAAAGATGTAATCCTTGTGGATCGCCTATTTTAGTGCAATATATTTTTATATTTTTTTAAGTCTACAGCGTGTTTGGTGCCTTAAATTTTTCCCCATAGATGGTAAACATGAAGGCATTAAATGTACAGAAAAAGGATGGAGAGAAGGAAGGTATACCTGATAGATGCTAATTAGGATACATTAGCATACAATTATCATCATACAGGTATAAATGGAATCTAGCACACAATTTTGCAAACATGGGGTATTTTCTAAATTTAAAATTGGTTAGAAGCAAAAAAGTTCTTATAGAGATTAAAAGGAGTTATTATAGCAGATAATAATAAAATAAGACTATTAAGCAGAGCAACATCCCTGGGCATGCAGCCTATCCATTCAGAGCTGACACTCACTTGGCTCGTGTGCCTTATTTACTTGAATGCAGAGGCTGCCATTCTGGTTCTACAGCTACTGACTAATAAAACATATGGAATCCAAACCACTTGAAGCCATACCAAGTGATACTGGAAACAGTTCACTCCAGTACATGGAACCCATCTGGACACCATTGCAGCATCTCTTCCTTATTGCAGTGGGATCCAAAGACACAAATCCATCACTCCTTGGATCCCAGCCCTCACTTTTCCCATCATGCAAGTAGCACAGACCCGGGGCTGCCAATGCACACATCTTATTATTTTGTTTTCTTGGCCATTCCGCAGCTAGCATGCAAGAAAAGAGAACCCTCCGAACACTGCTTCAAGAATCGCTCCAAATCCTTCTTTATACCCATTAACTACAGACCGGTGACATCACTAGAAAGTCAGTCAACAGAGATAAGTGATGACATAATTGAGGATGCAACCTATCCATCGGTGACATCACCATGAATGCAACCTATCCATTTATTATAGACTGGTGACATCACTATGGATGCAACCTATCTATTTATTATAGACTGGTGACATCACCATGAATGCAACCTATCCATTTATTATAGACTGGTGACATCACTATGGATGCAGCCTATACATTTACCTAAGACCAGTGCCTAAGACCATAAATACAGCCCAACAATTAATTAGAGACCAGTTAAATCACTATGAATGCAGCATATCCATTTACTAGAGAACAGGTGATAAGAATGCAGCCTATCTATTCATTAGATACCATTGACATCTATAGGAATGTGCCATACCTAAGTATTAGATACCAGCGACATCATATGAATACAATGGGGGCTGTGACATCACAAAAAATGCAACCAATGCATTTATTAAATATCTGGTGACATCACCAAGAAAGCAGCCCATCCATGTATTTGCTACCAGTGACATTGCTATGGACGCAGCCTATGCATGCATTAGAGACTAGTGACATCTCTATGAATGCAGCCTATTCATTCTTTAGAGACCAACAACATCACTACCTATGTTGCCTATCCATTCAATAGAGACCAGTGACATCACTATGAATGCAGCCTATACCTTCTTCAGAGACCAGTGACATCACTATGAATGCAGCCTATCCCTTCTTTATAGATCAGTGACATCACTATGAATGCAGCCTATCCCTTTTTTAGAGAGCAGTGACATCACTATGAATGCAGCCTATCCCTTCTTTATAGACCAGTGACATCACTATGAATGCAGCCTATCCCTTCTTTATAGACCAGTGACATCACTATGAATGCAGCCTATCCCTTCTTTAGAGAGCAGTAACATCACTATGAATGCAGCCTATCCCTTCTTTAGAGACCAGTGACAGCAGTATAAATGCAGCCTATCCCTTCTTCGGAGACCAGTGACATCACTATGAATGCAGCCTATCCCTTCTTCAGAGACCAGTGACATCACTATGAATGCAGCCTATCCCTTCTTCAGAGACCATTGACATCACTATGAATGCTGCCTATCCCTTCTTTAGAGACCAGTGACATCACTATGAATGCAGCCTATCCCTTCTTTGGAGACCAGTGACAGCACTATGAATGCAACCTATCCCTTCTTTGGAGACCAGTGACAGCACTATGAATGCAACCTATCCCTTCTTCAGAGACCAGTGACATCACTATGAATGCAGCCTATCCCTTCTTCAGAGACCAGTGACATCACTATGAATGCAGCCTATCCCTTCTTCAGAGACCATTGACATCACTATGAATGCTGCCTATCCCTTCTTCGGAGACCAGTGACATCACTATGAATGCAACCTATCCCTTCTTCGGAGACCAGTGACAGCACTATGAATGCAGCCTATCCCTTCTTCAGAGACCAGTGACATCACTATGAATGCAGCCTATCCCTTCTTCAGAGACCAGTGACAGCACTATGAATGCAGCTTATCCCTTCATTGGAGACCAGTGACATCACTATGAATGCAGCCTATCCCTTCTTCGGAGACCAGTGACAGCACTATGAATGCAGCCTATCCCTTCTTCGGAGACCAGTGACATCACTATGAATGCAGCCTATCCCTTCTTCAGAGACCAGTGACAGCACTATGAATGCAGCCTATCCCTTCTTCGGAGACCAGTGACAGCATTATGAATGCAGCCTATCCCTTCTTCGGAGAACAGTGACAGCATTATGAATGCAGCCTATTCATTCTTCGGAGACCAGTGACAGCACTATGAATGCAGCCTATCCCTTCTTTGGAGACCAGTGACAGCATTATGAATGCAGCCTATCCCTTCTTCGGAGACCAGTGACATCACTATGAATGCAGCCTATTCATTCTTCGGAGACCAGTGACAGCACTATGAATGCAGCCTATTCATTCTTCGAAGACCAGTGACAGCACTATGAATGCAGCCTATCCCTTCTTCGGAGACCAGTGACAGCATTATGAATGCAGCCTATCCCTTCTTCGGAGACCAGTGACAGCATTATGAATGCAGCCTATTCATTCTTCGGAGACCAGTGACAGCACTATGAATGCAGCCTATTCATTCTTCGGAGACCAGTGACAGCACTATGAATGCAGCCTATCCCTTCTTCGGAGACCAGTGACAGCACTATGAATGCAGCCTATTCATTCTTCGGAGACCAGTGACAGCACTATGAATGCAGCCTATTCATTCTTCGGAGACCAGTGACAGCACTATGAATGCAGCCTATTCATTCTTCGGAGACCAGTGACAGCACTATGAATGCAGCCTATTCATTCTTTGGAGACCAGAGACATCACTATGAATGCAGCCTATTCATTCTTCGGAGACCAGTGACAGCACTATGAATGCAGCCTATTCATTCTTTGGAGACCAGAGACATCACTATGAATGCAGCCTATTCATTCTTTGGAGACCAGAGACATCACTATGAATGCAGTCTATCCTTTCACTGAGAACCAGAACTTTCCAGAGGCATTTTGTATGTGGACGATGCATGCTAGCATTGCCTGTATTCCTGAAAATTCTGCCCATCAACTGACAATAAAGAAATAACATTGCAAAGAGCATTATATTGTTATTGCATTGTATACAGCACAATATGTTATTAGTATTATTGCACATAATCCTGATGAAAGCTTTTTTTTGGGGAAGCGCAATAAAAAAATTTTCTATGTAGCATAACAAAGGACAGTCATTTTATAACAAAGCGGCCAAGAATTTGTATTCTCCGGGAATTCGGTGTTATGCACCCTGCTCAGCTGTGAGCAAACAATTTTCTATCTCCCTGTGCAAAGAAGATCCGATTACACAGAGCTTTAAAGCAACTCTGTATTTGCATTGTCCTCAGCACAGGATGGGAATACAGTTCACACCAGTCTGCAGTGCTGTGCTCATTTGTGAAATCACCGCACAGTCCGGTTATAGAACACTTAACCTATCACCGAAGTGCTCGAATTGGTGGGCATGCAGCTCAGACAAATCAAATGTAATTTATTGCAGGTGTTGTCTATTGCAACTCATTGATTGTACAGCATGCAACCTGGTTATCCACGTATCAAACTGTGTCATATATACTGTAGAAAATGTTTATATATATACAGTGGGGCAAAAAAGTATTTAGTCAGCCACCAATTGTGCAAGTTCTCCCACTTAAAAAGATGAGAGAGGCCTGTAATTGGCATCATAGGTAGACCTCAACTATGAGAGACAAAATTAGAAAAAAAATCCAGACAATCACATTGGCTGATTTGGAAAGAATTTATTTGCAAATTATGGTGGAAAATAAGTATTTGGTCACTTACAAACAAGATTTCTGGCTCTCACAAACCTGTACCTTCTTCTTTAAGAGGCTCCTCTGTCCTGCACTCATTACCTGTATCAATGGCACCTGTTTGAACTTGTTATCAGTATAAAAGATATCTGTCCACAACCTCAAACAGTCACACTCCAAACTCCACTATGGTGAAGACCAAAGAGCTGTCGAAGGACACCAGAAACAAAATTGTAGACCTGCACCAGGCTGGGAAGACTGAATCTGCAATAGGCAAGCAGCTTGGTGTGAACAAATCAACTGTGGGAGCAATAATTAGAAAATGGAAGACATACAAGACCACTGATAATTTCCCTCGATCTGGGGCTCCACGCAAGATCTCACCCCGTGGGGTCAAAATGATCACAAGAACAGTGAGCAAAAATCCCAGGACCACACAGGGGGACCTAGTGAATGACCTGCAGAGAGCTGGGACCAACGTAACAAAGGCTACCATCAGTAACACACTACGTCGCCAGGGACTCAGATCCTGCAGTGCCAGACGTGTCCCCCTGCTTAAGCCAGTACATGTCCGAGCCCGTCTGAAGTTTGCTAGAGAGCATTTGGATGATCCAGAAGAGGATTGGGAGAATGTCATATGGTCAGATGAAACCAAAATAGAACTGTTTGGTAGAAACACAACTCGTCGTGTTTGGAGGAGAGAGAATGCTGAGTTGCATCCAAAGAACACCATACCTACTGTGAAGCATGGGGGTGGCAACATCATGCTTTGGGGCTGTTTCTCCGCAAAGGGACCAGGATGACTGATTCATATACAGGACAGAATGAATGGGGCCATGTATCGTGAGATTTTGAGTGCAAACCTCCTTCCATCAGCAAGGGCATTGAAGATGAAACGTGGCTGGGTCTTCCAACATGACAATGATCCCAAACATACTGCCCGGGCAAGGAAGGAGTGGCTTCATAAGAAGCATTTCAAGGTCCTGGAGTGGCCTAGCCAGTCTCCAGATCTCAACCCCATAGAAAACCTTTGGAGGGAGTTGAAAGTCCTTGTTGCCCAGCGACAGCCCCAAAACATCACTGCTCTAGAGGAGATCTGCATGGAGGAATGGGCCAACATACCAGCAACAGTGTGTGCCAACCTTGTGAAGACTTACAGGAAACGTTTGGCCTCTGTCATTGCCAACAAAGGATATATAACAAAGTATTGAGATGAACTTTTCATATTGACCAAATACTAATTTTCCACCATAATTTGCAAATAATTTCTTTCCAAATCAGCCAATGTGATTGTCTGGATTTTTTTTCTCATTTTGTCTCTCACAGTTGAGGTCTACCAATGATTCCAATTACAGGCCTCTCTCATCTTTTTAAGTGGGAGAACTTGCACAATTGGTGGCTGACTAAATACTTTTTTGCCCCACTGTATGTATATATATACACACACACACACTATATTGCCAAAAGTATTGGTCGGCCTGCCTTTACACGCACATGAAATTTAATGACATTCCAGTCTTAGTCAGTAGGGTTCAATATTGAGTTGGCCCACCCTTTGCAGCTATAACAGCTTCAACTCTTCTGGGAAGGCCATCCACAAGGTTTAGGAGGGTGTCTATGGGAAGGTTTGACCATTCTTCCAGAAGCACATTTATGAGGTCAGGCACTGATGTTGGACGAGAAGGCCCGGATCACAGTGTCCACTCTAATTCATCCCAAAGGTGTTCTATCGGGTTGAGGTCAGGACTCTGTGCAGGACAGTCAAGTTCCTCCACCCCAAACATGCTCATCCATGTCTTTATGGACCTTGCTTTGTGCACTGGTGTGAAGTCATGTTGGAACAGGAAGGGGCAATCACAAAATTTTACACTTGGCACAATGCAGTCAGGCAAGTACCATTCTCCTGGCAACTGCCAAACCCAGACACATCCAACAGATTGCCAGACAGAGAAGTGTGATTGGTCACTCCAGAGAACATGTCTCCACCGCTCTAGAGTCCAGTGGTGGTGTGCTTTACACCACTGAACCCGAAGCTTTGCATTGCACTTGGTGATGTAAGGCTTGGATGCAGCTGCTCAGCCATGGAAACCCATTCCATGGAGCTTTATGCACACTGTTTTTGTGCTAATCTGAAGGCCACACCAATTTGGAGGTCTTTAGCTATTGACTCTACAAAAAGTTGGCGACTTCCGCGCACTGTGCGTTTCAGCATGGGCTTACCCCACTCTGTCATTTTACATGGCCTACCACTTCATGGCTGAGTTGCTGTTGTTGCTTCCACTTTGTTATAATACCACTAACAGTTGACCATGGAATATTTAGTAGCAAGGAAATGTCACGGATGGACTTATTGTACAGGTGGCAACCTATCACGGTACCAAGCTTGAATTCACTGAGCTCCTGAGAGCAACCCATTCTTTCACAAATGTTTGTAGAAGCAGTCTGCATGCCTAGGTGCTTGATTTTATACACCTGTGGCCATGGAGGTGATTGGAACACCTGAATCCAATGATTTGGAGGGGGGTCCCAATAGTTTTGGCAATATAGTGTGTGTATATATACACACAATACATACAGAAAGTAGTAGAGGCACTGACAGGTTTTGAGCAGAAGTCCAGCATTTTGATTTGTCAAGGATGGACTAAAGAAGTACTCAACTCAACCCCACCCATGTTTTTTTCCCTGTTAACTGTAGTGCAGCAAAACATTTAGTGAATTCAGAATTCAGCTGAGATCCACTGTTCAGATGTCATATAGCAGGTCCCCAGCTGCCATCTTAGTCCTCTTCAGCTGGCTGTCTTTTCTGGGTGCAGGTAGCCAACTCCTATGCTCCTAGGACACTCCTGACTTTCCCCGCCACCTGGCCCACCCACTGCCCGCTCTGTGTGCTGATGCTGCCGCCTCTTGGGAGATGTGCTGTAAGTATAACAGAAGGTTGCAGTACCAGGTACACATCATTATGGCCTAGGTGAGCAGGGAAGACCAAAAAATTTAAAAAAATAAAGAAATAGAGATCCTTTTTTTTAATTTCCAGCAATTCAGCTTGGGAAGAGAGGAAAGTGTTAAAATGCAATTAACTTCATTTAGGGAGATATATTCCCCTTTAAGGTTACCAGATTTTCAAAATGAGATCCGGGGGCACTCTGCTGACAATGCTCTCTTTTAACCATGCCCAGAAGACCACACCTTCCTTTTGTAGCCACACCCACAAAATCACACCCCCATTTATACCATACCCTAAAACAGTTGGTCACCGTGTTTTGGAACAAGAGGCAGACATTGAAAGTATAAAGACAAAATACTTTGGGCACCATGAGAACGTGACTCAAGTTAATGGGGGCTGTGTTGCTACCATCCTGCAACGCACGTGGTTGCAATCCTGTAATTTGGCCTTTTGAAGGATAAAACAGACAGTGAGGAGGCAACATAACTACTTTCTAGCTGCTTGTCAACCTCCCTCTGAAAAACAATTCACAGTGAGTCAATTTTCGAGGGACAGCAAGGGCTACCACATATTTGAACAAGCCCTTAGGGTGGCTCCTCAGGAGTCAGGGTGTTACCCTTAGACAGCAGCACCATCTGGAGAGGGTTGTTTTAGATGGATTAGTAAATTGAGATAGACTTTACATAAGGGACTAACAAATAAAGGCCAAACTTAAGCTAACATTTTTGAGTAGTTACAGAAACAGATTTTATTTTCTTTTGGGATGAAGGATGTAACTTTGCTGTAGTGCACCTGAGCAAATATTCCTTGGACAGTGACTTGGTATATATACTGACTGAGCTGCAGCTCAGTTTCAGGGTCTTGGCAATCTTCTTATAGCCTAGGCCATCTTTATATAGAGCAACAATTATTTTTTTCTGATCCTCAGAGAGTTCTTTGTCATGAGGTGCCATGTTGAACTTCCAGTGACCAGTATGAGAGAGTGAGAGCGATAACACCAAATTTAACACACCTGCTCCCCATTCATACCTGAGCCCTTGCAACACCAACGAGTCACATGACACCGGGGAGGGAAAATGGCTATTTGGGCCCAATTTGGACATTTTCACTTAGGGGTGTACTCACATTTGTTGCCAGCGGTTTAGACATTAATGGCTGTGTGTTGAGATAATTTGAGGGGACAGCAAATTTATGCTGTTATACAAACTGTACACTCATTACCTCATATTGTAGCAAAGTGTCATTTCTTGAGTGTTGTCACATGAAAAGATAGAATAAAATATTTACAAAAATGTGAGGGGTGTACTCACTTCTGTGAGATACTGTGTGTGTGTGTATATATACAGTGGGGATCGAAAGTTTGGGCACCCCAGCTAAAAATTTGTATTAATGTGCATAAAGAAGCCAAGGAAAGATGGATAAATCTCCAAAAGGCATCAAATTGCAGATTAGACATTCTTATAATATGTCAACAAAAGTTAGATTTTATTTCCATCATTTACACTTTCAAAATAACAGAAAACAAAAAAATGGTGTCTGCAAAAGTTTGGGCACCCTGCAGAATTTATAGCATGCACTGCCCCCTTTGCCAAGCTGAGACCTGCCAGTGTCATGGATTGTTCTCAATCATCGTCTGGGAAGACCAGGTGATGTCAATCTCAAAGGTTTTAAATGCCCAGACTCATCTGACCTTGCCCCAACAATCAGCACCATGGGTTCTTCTAAGCAGTTGTCTAGAAAACTGAAACTGAAAATAGTTGACGCTCACAAAGCTGCAGAAGGCTATAAGAAGATAGCAAAGCGTTTTCAGATGTCAATATCCTCTGTTCGGAATGTAATTAAGAAATGGCAGTCATCAGGAACAGTGGAAGTTAAAGCAAGATCTGGAAGACCAAGAAAAATATCAGACAGAACAGCTCGCAGGATTGTGAGAAAAACAATTCAAAACCCACGTTTGACTTCACGATCCCTCCAGAAAGATCTGGCAGACACTGGAGTTGTGGTACACTATTCCACTATAAAGAAATACTTGTACAAATATGGTCTTCATGGAAGAGTCATCAGAAGAAAACCTCTTCTACGTCCTCACCACAAAAATCATCATTTGAACTTTGCAAATGAACATATAGACAAGCCTGATGCATTTTGGAAACAAGTTCTGTGGACCGATGAGGTTAAAATTGAACTTTTTGGCCGGAATGAGCAAAGGTACGTTTGGAGAAGAAGGGGCACAGAATTTAATGAAAAGAACCTCTGTCCAACTGTTAAGCATGGGGTTGGATCAATCATGCTTTGGGGTTGTGTTGCAGCCAGTGGCACAGGGAACATCTCACGAGTAGAAGGAAAAATGGATTCAATAAAATTTCAGCAAATTTTGGATGGTAACTTGATGCCATCTGTGAAAAAGCTGAAGGTAAAGAGAGGATGGCTTCTACAAATGGATAATGATCCTATACACACCTCGAAATCCACGGGGGATTACATCAAGAGGCGTAAACTGAAGGTTTTGCCATGGCCTTCACAATCTCCTGACCTCAACATAATTGAAAATCTATGGATAGACCTTAAAAGAGCAGTGCGTGACAGACAGCCCAGAAATCTCAAAGAACTGGAAAACTTTTGTAAGGAAGAATGGGCAAAGATACCTCAAACAAGAATTGAAAGACTCTTGGCTGGCTACAAAAAGCGTTTACAAGCTGTGATACTTGCCAAAGGGGGCAGTACAAGATATTAACTCTGCAGGGGGCCCAAACTTTTGCAGATGCCATTTTTTTGTTTTCTGTTATTTTGAAAGTGTAAATGATGGAAATAAAATCTAACTTTTGTTGACATATTATAAGAATGTCTAATCTTTCCTTGGCTTCTTTATGCACATTAATACAAATTTTTAGCTGGGGTGCCCAAAATTTCGATCCCCACTGTATATATATATATATATATATATATATATATATATATATATATATATATACACAGTGCTCAGAATAAATGCGTACACCCAACAGACAATATACTACAAAATACTCCCACAAATAAAGGCCATTGATTGCAAACAAGATGTGTTCATTTTCACACATAAATTCCTAACAAATTCATTCAAGACCATTTTGCAAACATTAATACACCCTAGTAAAAGTCTTAAGAGCCAATCTAAATTTTAGACAAAAAAATCCTAATTAACAAGAATTCAACTAAAAGTGAGTCTAATTATTCATTAGACAGGTGTCCAGCAGACAGTTGATTATAAAAGGGCGTTACTTAACAAAGAAAACCTCTCCCATTTCATGGTGTCAGCAATAGCACCTCATGGAACAGAAATGTCAGAAGGCCTGAGAAAGAAAATGTATTTACACAAGAAAGGTGAAAGCTAGGAGAAGATCAGCAAAGCTTTACTTATTAGTCAGAATACTGTAGCAAAAGTGCTACAAAAATGTAACAAAGATGAAACTGCAGCCATCTCACAGAGACGTCCAGGCCGTCCACCGAAGTTAACACCTCGACAGGAGCATCTTCTGATGAGAAGGGTTGAAGAAAATCACCATGCAAGTGCACTGCAGTTAGCTAAAGAAGTAGAAAACCAAACTGGGGTGATTGTTTCCCATGACACAATACAGCATACACTGCAGAGGAATGGCATGCATGGGTGTCGTCCACTAAGGAAGCCTCTCCTGAAGCCCATGCACAAGAAAGACGGCCTAAAATTTGCAAGGGCCCATACGGAAAAAGAAGAAGACTACTGGGACTCTGTACTCTGGAGTGATGAGACCAAGATAAATGTTTTTGGAACTGAAGGCTTCAAAACTGTATGGCGTTGCAAAAGAGTACAAAGACAAATGCATGGTGCCTACAGTGAAACATGTTGGTGGCCTTCTGTGGGGGTGCATGAGTGCTGCTGGAGTTGGGGAGCTGCATTTCATTGATGATATCATGAATTCACTGATGTACTGCTCTATATTGAAAGAGAAGATGCTACCATCACTCCATGCCCTTGGTCGTCGTGCAATTTTCCAACATGACAATGATCCAAAACACACAACTAAGGCCACTGTTGCATTTCTAAAGAAGAACAGGGTGAAAGTGATTCAGTGGCCAAGTATGTCTCCTGATCTGAACCCAATCAAAGAGCCATGGGAAATTCTGAAGATACAAGTTGAGCATCATTCTCCATCCAGCATCCAGGCTCTAAAAGAGGTTGTTCGTGAAGAATGGAAAAAGATGGATGTTGCAATATTTTGCCAACTTGTTCATTCCATGCCTAGAAGACTTGGTGCTCTTCTTACAAATCATGGAGGTCATACAAAATACTAGCTGTAGTAGTTTTTGTTGTGGGGTGTATTCATTTTTGCATCAACTAATTTGAGTAAAACTGAAGGTTTTGTCATCTAAGTTATATTATTACCTTACTTTCATGTAATGAGCTAAACAAAAATGTTCTATAAACCTCAGTTTTGTCAACATTTTGGACATTATTCTTGTGTTCATTGAGATAGTGATTAAAATCTTACTTTTCAAAAGGGGTGTACTCATTTATGCTGAGCACTGTATATATTTATATAGTTCAGAGGCCACCAGTTACCCAAGCAACAGTTCATTCACTCTGGCTCCTGTAAACAGTCTAGGGTTTTTTTTAAGATTTATTGCTTGAGGAACTTCTAGGTCCCAGCACTGAATCTCCTGACACCTCACGGAACAGCAATCTAAGCATAAAGCTGTCTCAAGGGCAATAGCCCCCTGAGGATAGGATCTCTCTTGGGGAAAGACATTTTCTCCAGGGCTCCAAACTATTTATCAGCTCCCCAGCCACCATCTGTGCACACCTTCACAGAGATTGGCTAGGCCCTGATCAATATTCAGGCTGGTTATATGAATTCTCCCTCCTTAAACTCTAGAAACTTCTTCTACAGGCAGGGGGAAGCAAGCAAACTCCCAGCTTGTGAAACCCTGAACAGATCAAAACAAACAATCACTGCTTAATTACAGAAGGAGCCAAAAACTGTATTTGCCTAGCTACCCAACTAAGAGGGTGCTACATCTTTATTTATGTACTATTTTCAGCAATACCTTTTATTTCTTTGCAGGCAGGTAAAAATAAATCCAGCGTCCACATGTTTATTATTTACATTTCCGCAGCTATTTGGGTGGAAAGTGTGAGTCTGGCACTCCAGGTATTTCCATTGTATACTGCTGACTTATGAATACCAGGACACAGCCACACAAACAGTTGAATGACCCAAAGAAGGACAAGTCCCCTTCCTCCATAAGTACAAACAGCTTTGTCTGCATTTACAGTCTTTAAGAAAAAACAAGTACAGCACTAGTTCTAGACATTAGAAAGCCCAGTATTTGCTGCACACCCTGAAGCACTGAATTTCCCTAATTTAAATGTTTATTTGTAAAATCAGTATTTTTTTACACTTTAAAAAAATAATTAATGAACACAGAAAAGAAATGTCAAATAAAATTGATTAAGACGCAATATAGTTCACTTTGAAGGTCAACTCAGCGTTCTCGTGCATGCTCAACTTCCAAATCTCTTCAGTGACTTTTCAGAGATGCTTTTGCCTTGTCCATTGAGGGCAGAATCTGTGTAAATCCAACCCCTCAACCACTTTATACTCTCCTCTCTAGCGCCCCCCCTGATCATTCTTCTGTTGCAGCTGTCACCAAAATACCTGGTGTCGGAGTTCAGGGGGATATGTGATACATGTCAGTGTTTGGGCCTATCAGTTGGTCGCTTGGTCCAAGCTTTGCATTATGGGAGGAAATTGCGTGCGCTCCCAAATCCTGAACTACCAGGTAGTTCCAAAATATCTTTAGTTTCTCTCCTAGCCCCCCTGGTCCATGTGGTGGACTGAGAATCTGGGGGCTTTCTGTCCCCTATCTGCAGTACCTGGCCTTGGAGAGAGCGTTGTAATGAGATCACTTATGGTTCACAGGCCACAGCATTGGATAACCGATAGTTACTCAACTAATAACTTAATTCAGTGAAGCGTGGCAAGGGGAACATTTCAGCCATTCAGCAGCTACTTCTGCATCCTAGATGCATTCTGGGTAAGGAAATACACAATACTGTAAGAAGAGGACCAGATGTTTAATTTTGACAATATTTTAAAAACTAATTATACAGCGCTAAGGCTTCTTCAATAAAGAAAGCAAAGTGTTATTGCACCAATAATAATTAAATCAATAGCAGGCTTTCTTACTCGAGCTTTATCACAAACGTTGCTTTGTATCGATCACAGCATTTGATTAAAAAGTGCTTTCCGTCTAAGTGAGCGCGCAGCTGTTGTCATGTAACTGGCTGTTTTGAAAATGATCGTTCAGAAGATTCAGAGGAAAGGTGGAGGCATGGAAGGCTTAAAGTAGAACTAAAGAAATGTTTTTTTGCATTATGGATAGAGTAAGAGAGGGTTATAACCCAATTTTCTCTGCCCTCTTTTCCAACTGGGGAGATGTCCCCTCACTTCCTGTCCCATAGCCAAAACAGGAAGTAAGAGGTGACCCCTCCAAAGTGAGGGAATCCATGGTTGTCCCAAGGGTCAATAGAACAAGTGTGCCCATTGGAAGATTTCGCTTCTATCCCTGTTCTGGTGACAACCCAAAATGTTAAATTTTCTTTACTTTCACACTTGTTGATGAAGGTGAACAAGGACACATAAAGGGCGAACATCTGGGGGAAACAGGCAGAAATTGAAAACCTGACATGTGTTATAATCCCTCTCCAGGCCTTCGTGTAGGCCAGGTAGTGAAATTTGGGAATGATAACTTTGTGCCTTGGTTATATTAACCAAACTGGATTTATAGAACTGGAGGGATCCTGGCAGGTAATTAGTATGACCACTGCTAACATTTGGATCAGGATCCTTCCGACTACATTAGTTCAGTATACACATTGTTCAACAGTGCCAAGCCTTGATGGAGGGGGGACCATTTGAACCCCTGAGACACATTGGCTTTTTATACTATAACAATCTGAATACAATTTAATATGGACTTTATATGTTCTGCTTTTGGCCCTTTTCTCTTTGCACACCCAGTTCCTATGTGACCAAAGAGGTGACCTTTGGCCACCACTCCTGGGATAGCTGCCTGAGGAGAACCATTCCCTCTACACTGCTTAAGACCTGGCTGAAAGCACTTACTGCTATAAGAGATCCAGTGCACCTTTCTTCCATTTCCCGAAGTTTGTATTATTGTCCCCAATGTGGAGATTCACCCTCTTTGGTTGTGTTGGTCACTGATGGCACTGGTACAGAATGTTATGGGAATCTTAAGTTTTACAGCTGTCACTGGAATGAGGGTGAGGATAATCGATCAATGGGAACACCTATTCTGGTGACAATTGTCTAAAGCAGGGTTTCCCTTCATTGCTTAAGAGATTTCCTTTCACTTTATGTTATGTCTCCGGGACCAGAAGTTTTATGAATGCTATTAATACAGGGACAGTGAATAATAAAATGAAATTATTAAAAATGTGATAAGATGATCTGCAGAGGTAAGGTTAATGATCCTGAATAATTAAAAATGGGTTCCAGGAATTCAGGCACTTTGTAAAGTGTGCTGCGTACTATGAGTTAAGTCCAACAAGGTGCGTACCACCTGGTGAACATATCTCTTTAGTTTGCAATTTGTACTGAGCGCCGGGAACATAGCTATATCTATACTTCCCATGCTCTGACACTAGACATTCTGGTCTTAGCTACCACAGCAGTGCCTTACAGGGGTTGTGCCTGCCCATCCCCTCCCCTCCTCCTGCCCAATCACAGAGCACTTTGTATTATGTGAACTCATTCACAAAATGCAAAGGCTTCTATGAATGAACAGTGGAGGGGAGGGGAGGGGAGGGCAGAGTGGCTGCTGTATGAAAGAGCAGTGTCTCTTCTGTCAGAACCCCGGGAGTATAGTTATAGCTGTACTCTTGAAGCTCCATAAAACTGTCAGATGCAAATAAAGAGATAAGTGCATGAGGTAGCATGCACCATGTTAGATTTAACTCATAGTATATAGCACATTTTACAAAGTGGCTGAATTCTGTTATCTGTGCCTCAACTGGGGAGTTTTCTCTCCACTTCCAGTTCCATAGACATGGCAGGAAATGAGTGAAAATTCACACAAAGTGAGCAGAAATCTTTTCTTTATCAATTTTCACTGGAATAGTGTCCCAGTTGGAAGATTTTCCTTCTTCTTCTGTTCTGATGACAACTGAAAAATTTCCCATAACTTTATGTCCTAGTGACAATTACTGTCCCCAGGACAAATAATAAGGGTAAATCTCCCTAGAACAGTGATTCCCAAAGTGCATGATACCACATCCTGGGAGGGGGGTGCACTGGAAAGGTCCAGGGGGGCGGATGTAGCCTCAAGTGTAATTGGGGGAGTTGAATAAAATAAGGGGGCTGAGCCTGCACTGCAAGGGTTAAGTGCTCATTTTGCGCAGGAGAAACCCTTATACTTAAACGAACCTCTGCTCCCCCAGTAAATGGTACTTCCATTTGATCTAGCATTGGACTGTTCCTGTCATCTTCATGGGCACTGTTCTGGGCTTGATGACACCAGAACTCAAGACCACCAGAGCAGAAGGGGGTGTGGGACCTGTAAGAACAGGTTTGTGTGGAGTAGAGTAATGGAAGCAGTGGAGAGCAGTGGAAGATCGGGTACGTATCTCTCCTTTCATCTTTCCCCTTCATAGGTAGAAATATAGATACAAAAAAGAATGCAAATTTGTCACTGCATCTTTCTGTTTGTTAATTTAAAGAAGGGGGATTTCAAGGGGGGCACTGAGTAAATTTTTTTTTTTTTAAAGGGGGTGTGGTAGACCAAATAGGTTTGGAAACCTCTGCCTAAGATGGACCTTAGAGGGTGATGAAAACCTGAAATAGAGATTGGATGGGCTAGGGTTTCTTTGATTCCAGAATACAGTAAGATTGAACTAGACCCTTATCGTGTCTCCAGATCCCATATTACAATCATAAAATACTAACGGCAAAATTTAAATTGGCTGCAGACCACTGGACTATCAAAATATCTAACAAAGAATATATATATTACATCATATCTCTTTATGTTAACAATAAATATAGACATCAAATTATGCTGAAACGGCATGAAATTGTTGGGGCTTATGCACAACGATGTCTGCAGGTGCAAATCTCTTCTAGTGTAAAAATCCTGAAATTGTTCCGCACCAGGGGAGCCACTGGTGGTGGGCACAGCCAGCCATAGAAGTGAATGGCTGTACATGGCCATACACTGTTAAATGCCAATGCAAGAACACTTGTTATATGGCTGGAAATGATGGCTCCCCAGGTAAGGAAAAATGCTAGGATGTTAATGCTATAGCAGATTTGCGCTTGCAAACGTCCATGTGCATGAGCCTTAAATCAACAATACTATGGAGAGATAACACCATATAAACAATATAGTGGGAAGATCATAGGCTGGACCTGCAAGTCCAAATATGAAACACCACTTTAGAGCACAATGCTTGATGCTTTAGTATGCTTTTGTTCTTAAATGGCACCATGCAGATACTTGTAATAAGAAATTATTTGAAAAACAGAGACTGAATACTGAATGTTCAGACACATATATTGTAAGCTCCTAGATTGTAATTGTCTCATATATTATTAGACTCCTAGATGATTGTATCCAATAGCAAATGTCAAAGTACTTGTGACTGATTATTCCCAATGACAAGTGTTTGTTGCTCATGCAGATAGCCACTCTACCTTATGAGAAAGAGCATGCATCGTATATCAGTGTGATTGTTGTATAGAAATATCAGAAAATCACATAAGAACACCACTTATTAGCGAGGTGTTTGGTGTTTTAAACACCTAATATGAATGCTACAAACAGTAATTTGTGAAGTTCATGCACAGCAAATAGTCTAATGAACAAATAAACTGCCCTTCTAAGG